>NC_072733.1:152686970-152860697 GCF_026930045.1 Uloborus diversus
AATGCTGTTCCATATTAATCTTAAAAATGTTTTTAACTTTTTTTCCCGGGTGATTTTGCAAACCTTGTTTTTTTTTTTTTTTTTTTTTTTTGTTTTTGTTTTTTTTTTTTTTTTTTTTTTTTTTTTTTTTGAAATTCAAAGGAAGAAAAAGAATTTCCGGGCTAATTTTCGTGGGGTTCGGAATGTTACCTGAATTAAGAAAATCGGATAATTATTTCGGGTAGAAAGAGCCGTTTAATGCCATTTTCAGGCACTAAAAAAAATAAATAAATAAAAAATTCGAACGGTTCGGTACTTTTTTCGCATTTGAAAAGCCCCCCTACATTCCTTCTCGAGTGACCAAGCACCTTCCTGCCAAATTTAGTCGATATCTGACGTTAACTATGGATTTATATAGGGAACACACACACATATATACATATATACTAGCTGACCCGGCAGACCTTGTTCTGGCCACATAAATTATTTCTAGGATTCAAAAACTCTGTTGGATAATTTACAGCTTCGTCAGAATCGCAAAGCGTATCGATCAATTTGTATGATACTAAGGCGCCAGGTCGCATCTCGAAGTTTAGAAATAGTCAACCTCCACATTTTTTGCTACCAAATATGGCTCTTTTTTGCCAGCCACGCATAATGCATGTATTATATGCGTACGTCGCGGTCAATGAGAACATTTTCTTGAATCAACAATGGTGCTGAAATTAGTGAGCAATTTTTATGTATTCAAAATTTTTCATTGACAGCAAATTTTCATTCGTCGATATCTGACAATGGGTCCGAGAATTTGTCAGCAAATGGATCTTCTAGGATTTGGACGTACATGTTTTAGATGGATTTTTCAACATTACGATACAGTGGCGAGAATTTCAAGTAAACTTGAATCTCATCAGCGACTTTTGAATGTAGAATGACGGAAATGTTTGTCTGAAATCACTTGAAGAGAGTAACAGAGGCGTTATAAAGACTCTTTGAAACTGTCAGTTGATATAGAAGAAAAATAAAACACAACAAATATTGCAAATATGAAGTTGAAAGTTATTTTACAGAACCCAAGAGCCTCAATAAGATGTAATCGTCTAGGATAGGGAAAAACCATGAGATGTTTCGTGAGCGTTGCAGTGCCCGCCGGTTGGAAGCCTAGAAACACGATACCAGTTCCCAACATCTCACACACAAGAAAAAGGGAATAAATGGAAGTCCAAAGCAGGCATTCGTGTATGTTTTTGAATGTATGTAGTCTTTTTTGTCGCTTTATATATACAGGGTTGGTTATAATTAAAGTTACCCTGCTTAGACCCCTCTAGTGACTGTTCTACGCATGATTTCGATGAAACTTGGAATGTATATTATATAGACCATGGGGAGCAGGACTGTGCAATAAAAAAATAGTTCAAAAATCGACGATAGGGGCGCTCTACACACGTAAAACAATCCGGCAACAACAATGTTGTGTATGAAACAGTCACTGCATCCCGATTACATTACCGTATGGTGTATTTTCAACCGGTGATTTCATCCTCGGGTCCTTATTTCTTCGAGGAGACCCCACCCCAAGGTCATAAAAGGTGGTTCCGTCACACGTCCCCGATATTGCTCACTTCTTGAGCAG
The DNA here is from genome assembly GCF_026930045.1 of Uloborus diversus. Taxonomy (NCBI): domain Eukaryota; kingdom Metazoa; phylum Arthropoda; class Arachnida; order Araneae; family Uloboridae; genus Uloborus; species Uloborus diversus. The sequence goes on from NC_072733.1 coordinate 152,688,583, forward strand.
CAAGTCATTCCTGCTTTGCAACAACGAGCGTGTTTGGACTCAACTGTCTTTACTCCAATTATACAGTAACTGGGCAAGTTTAAATCCGGGATGAAAGAAAGGAAAAAAATGTTTTCAAAATGAATTGAAGAACACGGGGCAATTTAATTTCCATGAGGAACTGCTGTGGAACTTGTTATCCGTTGAGCTCTGAATCTTGTCGGTTACACCCAGGGTTGCCAGACGTCCCGGATTTCAAGGAACAGTCCCGTATTTTGAAAAATTGTCCCGCGTCCCGGGGAACTTGCATACGGGACGGCTAATGTCCCGTATTCTTGCTAATAACAATATTTTACAGAACGAGGCATTATTTTAAAGGAAAAAATAATGGGCAATAAGAAAATCATGTCGCAACAAACGCAAAAAAATTATTTTCTTTTTGATTTTGTTTATATGTTTTTGTCCATGCGGAATCGAATGGTTACTTCTTATTGCCTCATTGACTAATGTTGGAAATATATCTCTGCGCCAGCGTCGTCAATCGCAATGAAAACGATTTTTATAATTTGATGGGCGACATTTTGTGTTCAGTGCTTTGTTGCGACTGAATTTTTCAGATTTATCATGAATAAGCGTGTTAAAAATACCCCTCCCCCCCCCCCTTTTCACTTCTAGAGGCCAAGTCCCGTATTTACTGTTCTTAATTCTGGCAAACCTGGCTACACCGTCTACCGAGAACCTCATTTCGATCGAACTTGGCTACTTTTCACATTGATATTTTGTTTGGATATCATTAAGTTTTGAAAGCTAAATCATAGTAATGTTCTTCTTTACAATTAAATGTAAAAGCGCGTACAAATACAACTTCCATCCCCTCCTGCTTTTTCGATGCACTGGTTTCTTTTCATTAGTAATTTCGAAAATATTTCGATAACTGGGGGTTTGGCGCTGTCGTCAATTATGGGCTATAATCGTTTGCTTCTGTCACTATCAGCAAGGCCATGACCGAAATACATTAGCTCTTGGTCTTTGGCGTCCACAAATTTGGCGATAATTGGGGAAAATTGCTAAATCTCCTAGTTTTCAAAACTCTTCCCACAATTTCTACATTGTCCGGGGGAATTATCACAACGTAGATCGTAAAAATATGCAGAATTGGCGAAAACATTTCCCTACTGCTTAATAATTCCGTGGCGCCCAATTTGTGGACAGTTAAGAAATTAAAATGAAGCGAAGCTAAAAGACGTAACCATGGCAATGCAAAACAAAACATCAACAATTTTAATGCAGATTAGATTTATTCGAAGTTTATTTTTTACGGCTTGTAACTTTTTTTTTCCTTTGGAGATAGAAGGTTATTTTTTTCGACCATAGGTCGAAATATTTCTGGAGTAAAAAATGTCGCATTTTCCAACGGTGTCAAAAAGAAAACTGTGGGACAATTCCTTCACTTTTTATTGATAAATTTAATGAAGAAAGTATTGCCAAAATTTCAGCTAAGCCTAAAAAAGTTCGAAACTAAAAACGCAAGTTACTCCCGTCGTAATGAAGTTAGAGCATTGAAACAAATTACTTAGAACGCGAAAAAATTTTACCCTTTTCAACGATATAAAATATTAATATGTGCAAGTAATTTTTTCACCTCTTTTAATAGCCAATAATAGGCAATTTACGTGAAATTTGGGCCTAAATTGAAATAAAAAAAAAGAACTATTGATCGGATTTTTTCGAACTATAGCCTATGTTTACTCAGTAAGAAAATCACCTTTCATATAGTGAAAGAATTTTTCAGATAGGTGCAGGGGGTTCCGGAGATTACCTCGAACATATAAACACACAACAAAAATCCGCCCTCTCTCTTTATAATATTAGTAAAGATATTCCAAGTTTCATCGAAATCCGATGTGTAGAACGATCACTAGAGGTGTCTGAACAGGATAACTTTAATTATAATCACCCTGTATATATATATATATATATACTATATATATATATTATATATATTATATATATATATATTATATATATATATATATATATATATATATATATATATAATCTAGTATAATCTAGTATGGAGATTGTCAGAGAATGTAAATATCTTTATTTTTGAGAAATAATTACCATTTCGAAAAAATTGAAACATTTGCTAATTCCAATGCATAAAAAAGGACGAAAATTACGAAATTTTGCCTCATTTATCTTTTATTTAAATAGGTTAGCTTAATTTTCATTTGAATTTTTGTTTGTTTGTATATAAACAATAGAGAGTCATTTGCACAATAAATTGTCGCATTTCATTTCACTAAATGACAGTAATAGTGATCAATTTTAATCTAAAAATCCTTTAAACGATTAAATGTACATTTTACGAAAGATGAAACTACATTTTTTCTTCATCTTCCTCAATTCATTTGTAAGCGTTGCGTATAAGACAAATGGTGCTCCTGAGGCAGCATTTTCCGGTTCAATAGCTAAGCAGTGATTGACAGAATGCGGGAAAGCAAAAACCTCATCGATATCAAACTTGTGTGTGCAAAGAAAATATAAAGAAGAAAGACGAAAAGTAAAAGGAAATCGGGTAAAAAATGGAATGTCTGTGCTGGATTTTCGTATCGAATTTCCGATAATATCCACGTTCTTCGCTAAAGTAAAAATGCAAACTAAACATCGAAAGAAACGCGTGCTGTTGTAGAAAACTTATGCTCAAAACTTCCCACAGCTTTTACCACGATATTTCCTGTTCGTATATTTTTCTTCGGTCTTCCTTTACTTTAATGTTCCGTTGGAACGTTTAAAGAAATGGGAGGAAGCTATTTTTCTTCCCATCCGAGATATCCTACCTAAATGTAAAAATGTAGATTTGTTACTATGATCATTAGTCATGATGACCACACTCTGAGCATGACGAGAATATGAATCCAAAAAGCATCTTGAGCTTATACGCTAAAGTTACGTCAAAAAAGTCATATTTTGTCGTCTTTTTTTTGGAATGTGTTATCGATTTGTAGGCTAAACGATTCAGTTCTAAAATGTTTCTGAAATAACATTCCGTTGCGCTTGAGCAATTTATCAAAAAATAATGCTTATATAAATTTCTCCACAATACAAAAAGATAAATGTTGAATCGCTAATGTGTCATATTTTCCATCAACTAAAAAATCAACGGTTTTTTTTTTTCACTTTATATTCAAAAAGATGCGTTACGAGCCTCATTTAACGAAAATTACATTACAAAACTTGATTTCGAAACTTCTCACATTTTTATCTTATATTTGATACAGAATGTACACATTTTTGCTGAAAAGTGTGAAAGGAATGTATGCGTGTATATAATAATTATCTAAGTTGTGAAAATAAAATTCGTAAGAGACACTGACGAAAATAACTCGCCTTAGAAGGAAAAAAAATCTTTGTTGATAACAAAGAATAACAATAATCTTTAATGACTATATGGCGTTTTTGGTTTTAATGTATTTTCTTCTATTCAACCTAAAATGGGATAAAATTACAGTTACATAACTAGTGACATTCATTACGTAATTTTTATCAATAATTTAATTATTAAATGTATAAGCTTAGGTATGGGAAAATGAGTAAAGTATAGTTTAAAAATATTTATTTCACTTTTTTACATTAAGATATTTATTTACTTCTCTTTTGAAGACATATATTGAAATTATAGTAAGTTACTTTGTTATAGTTTTAAAAAACTGGTGACAAGCTAATCGATAAAAAATATATGTTTCAGTTTTTTTTTCCATATGGAACACATTTTATGCTGTTTCTGTTTATAAAATTCTTTCTGAAATAGTTATCAACAAGCGCAAGCTGTAATTTGTATTACAAACTGGGAATGGATTATTTACAGAATAACTCTCTATAGAAAGGTACGAATGAATTTGAAGCATTTATTTATATGAGGCGTTTTCTGAGGTTGGATAAATTGGGACTACAACTAGACTTAGTTAAGTGTTGCATTACGCTGATTCTTTTTGTCTTTGCTTTAAACGGTTGTCAAAGATTAATGCTTTATGTTTTGCAATAAAATGACAAAACGAAAAAAAATCTCCTTTTTTATACCCTTAGAAACTGCGTAAAAGTTTTAAAAGCTGATTTCTTTCACGATTTCATACTCTAAATGTAGTGTATAATAAAAGGAATGCCATGATTAAGAAAAAGACATAATTTGAATTCAAGATGGCAAAGTTTAAATTAATATCTGGGGCAGGATGCTTAGGGACCTTTTTTTTTTTACCAAATGAAAACTGCAATTCTACCAAATAAGGAATATTCTCAACCTCGCCTACCTTTTAAATGGACTGCTATATGCATTTTAGATAATGTTGACAAAGTTCCTTGCTGCTCGTGCTTTAAACCCTCATTTTCCAGTTGTTACAAAAAACCAATGCTGTTTTATGGTTCTCCTTCAAATTCGCCTAATCTTGGTCGACTCTTTAGATCATAGATTCGTACTATTTTCGGAATTAAATACACAGCTGCAATTTAGTAGAAATTCACTAGTCGAGATAGAGAGGTTATAAAAATTATTAATCTGTACATGTTGCTGGTGCGACTGTGCAATCACTTTTACAACACCAACAATTTATTATTTTTAAAGTGCTAAGAAAATTTAGAAAGTTCATATTAAATTTTATGACTCATAATAGTTCATTGCCTTCAAAAAAGAAATTGAAAGTCAAAGCTTAAAATTCTGAGAATCAAGTGCACATACATATGAAGGCAGTGAGAAGCAAAGGGATGTAACAGACAAGTTTTGAATAAACTAAGTTTAAAGATGAGGTCCCTAGGTAGACTTTAATTGATTTTTTTTTTTTTTTTTTTTTGTAAGTCATGCTGCACAGCAGCACCGTCTAGGGCTACTAGTACTATTTCTTGCACCAAGACAGAGGAGAGATTCACCTACTATTTGTACTGGTTATCTCCAAATTCTTATTTTCCCCCCCTAAAACCCATTTCCTTTCTTACTGCCTCATATGTAAAAATGACACACTAGAGCAAATGTATTAAGCAAGATAGTGACACTAATACTAAATAATGAATGATGTCACAAGCAGATGCACTCAGAGCATTAAATGTCGTAAGGACATATATTTTACCGAGCAGGCGACTTTTACTTTGCAGGCATGTGCATATGCATTCAACCCTATTCCTACTTAAAATTTAAACACATTTGATTTATAATTTTGAGTGTTTAAACTATTAAGTATAACTATTTCATCTCGATTAAAAAATTATAAGCTAACAGACTGATATTTTTTAAAATAATAATTGTTTTAAAGAGTTATACCCATTTGTAGTGAACCAGTTTTGGCAAACGGAAATATGATGTTAATGGAAACAAGCTCCACAACAACAATGGCGATGATTTTTGATTCTAAACTGTTGGCGAGTGAAAACTAAACATTTGTTCAAGAGTTCCACCTTCCCAGCTATTTTCGATGTGCAATTTAGTCTCCATTGATGCCATAAACACTGTACTCTGGGGTAAAAGGAAACAATTAAGGTTTTAATTTTTTATATTTTTTGGATGATTAAACTTTAAATGAAGTGATACTTTTTTTTTTTGTGTATTTTACATAAATTCAGCGCATAATTTAATTTTTTGCATAATCTATTTTTAGCTAATTTTAGATTACATTCGGAATATTCAGCTGGTCGTATATGCTACCAACGGGCTACAGATTGAGTATTGTTAGTGTAGAACTTTTTGAACTTCTAAACTGATGGTGTATAGTGCGATTATCAACCTACGTCAACATCCTGGGGAAATAATGGGGTGTTTCTACTGCGCCCTGGTCTCTAGGGTAAAATGAAATGCGCTGGAGTAAAAGGAAACACATGGTTTCAATCTTTAACAAGCAGTCAGGATGCAATCCACGAAATTCTATGTCTCAATTCACGCAAAAGAGAGAGGAAGGGTCTGAAATTAATACATTAAAATTCCAGCCCCAACCCCGACAGACCATACATGCTTATTTATTGACACATGAGTATAAATCAGTTAAAACGTCTCCTCGCTTAAAAGGTCAGTTTTCAATGTCCCGAGGAATGGATTCTCGTCTCTTTGGTCCATATATAAAATCCTCTCTCAAATAAGGTCACATTTTCAAAAACTCAGCTTATTGATAAAAACTCATGTTATTTGTGGTCATATCTGAAATGCTATATTCTTAAATACTGCAAAACAGAAAGACAATCAACAACTGAATGTACAAAAACGTGTTTGTATAAACAATACAGATTAGTTGTAACATGCACGAACATTTACATCAAAGTAATATCGATACATACAGAACTACATCCATAAAATAAAAAGAGGGAAACCTGAAAAGCCAAACAAATAAAGAAACACTTTGTATGCATAAATACTAAACTTCAAAAACTTTATGGTAAATTCGAAGACAATATTCATGTTTTAATTCACGCCTCTAGAACAACGCCAGATGGGATGCTCTGAATTCCACATTTCTTTCGCAAATATCAAACAAAAGCAGAAATCACCATAAAATCAATCTCGCCGCTTTTTCCACACTTTCAGCAAAGCCCTATAAAAGCTGCGAAAAGATTTTTTCCCCACCCCCTTCACTATCTTACCAATACAAAGAAGCCCCGACGAACCTTATGAGCCGGATCTTAAGCACAGTCATCTCCCGGGAGATTTTCCACACGGAAGGTGAACAAATTCGGCGTGTTTACATATCCGGCGGTGTTAGCTTGACATTTAGTCGCAGCGAATAGAAGAAGCAATACCCACTAGATCTCGCTTATATTGGAGAATATATTTTAGAAAGCAAAAGGGAGTGGGGGGGGGGGGGTGCGTCGAGTGTGACAGGCGTCAGTGAAAATTTGTACGAAACGAATGTTCTTCTTCCCACTTTTCACTTAGAAATTTATTGGGATTATAAAGAAAACATTTTCTGTCTTAGACCATAAAACACTGCCGAACGATTTTTTGGATATGTATTTAAATGTTACAAATTCTGTAAATAGTAATTATTGTAGTTACGTAACCTGTAAATAGTTTCCCGTAATGAATATACAACCCCTTTTCATTCTGCTAAAGTATACGACCCCCTATTTCCTTTTCTTTTCATTGATAAAATTAGATAACGGTCTACGCATTTCTGGAAGCAGAAAGAATGTTGTGGAAAATTCTTCGATGTTTATAAAAGCGTCCTGCGTGATAAACAGTGGAGTTTCGATTCAGATTTCGAACTGAGAGCGGATTTGCTCTGTTTATAGCGAGGCATTTCGCTGTGTTGGTTTCGTATTTGGAAGTAAATACGCGTGTAAACGTTGAGTTTACGGTGTTGGGTGATAATTGCTTAATTGCTGATGAATAATTTAGCAGTTGTTGACAATCTTTCCTGTACATAGTGTAAATAAATTTCCTGTGTTTTTATCAAGAACTGTGTCATCCTTTCGAGAAAGTTGGAAGCCGCACCGAATCCGTTACAGTATGTATATACAGGGTGTTCCGTTTTAACCTGCAAGACCTCTGTTTTCGCAGCCATTAGTCCTAGCTGCATAATTCTAATTGCAAAAATGTTCAAAATCAAATGCAGAGTTAAGATATTGAACATTTTAAGTAAAAATAAAAATAAATAAAAAAAATACAAAATTAATTTTTATACGGGCCCCAGGTCCCCTAACTTATGCTTAGGGAAATAATCTCCTTTGAAAGACAATTCCAACACAAAAAGTTTAAAATTGGTACGACAAATATTCCCCGAGATATGAAGCGCAGCGTTATGTGACTTACACCACTTTACAATAGCCGTCGGCAACACCTTTTCGGAGAAAATATAGCAGTTAACAAGTGTTTCAAATTATATGTGTGCAGAGTGTGGTTTTTCAAATTGTTCGAGGCAGTGGTTGGAAGTAGCGCGCTACAAGTAGCGACGCTACTGTAGTAGCTACATTTTTGAGTAGTTTGTAGTGTAGCGCACTACTTTTTTAAAAAAGTAGTGTAGTGAGTAGTTAACTACAAAAAAAATAGTAGTTTGTAGCGATTTCTGGAAACTACTTTTAAATAAACTGAAAAAAAAAGAAAAAGAAAGAAACAAATCAAGGTTCAAATGAATTTGACTGGCGCAAATTTTACACAAGTACATCAGCGGATGCAATGAGAAATAAGACTCATAAAAATACGAGCTGACCTCAGGCATTTCATTTTGACGCCATACGTTCTATCTGTTCGACGCCATTAGTTAGTTTGCCGCCGTAATTTTCATTTTTCACCAATATTTATATTGAAAAAAGCACTTATTTTCGCGAAAATGAAGATATCGGTGATTTCGCGAGTTGAAAATTTTTTGAATTTTATATGAACAGACCAAAGATTGAAAAACAAAAATATTTTAGCGAGGCTTAAATTTTCGACAGTATTCACCAAATAAAAAGAAGCTACTGAAACTGTTATAGAAAAGGATGAAATTGAACTGTTCTGGAGGACTTACAATAAATGCGAGCATTACAGTGTATGAGAGTATGATAACGGATATTTTTCTTAGTGTCTTCTGATGAGCTAATTTATCAATCTTTTTTTTGTTGAATCCTCTTACGGTATGTTTGTGTATTAGGGTGTCCCCCCCCCTCAAAAAAAATCGAAAGTTGATTTTTCAAGTCGCACACTCTCTTATATTTTATCCTTTTACGTCAAAAAAAAAAAAAAAAATCATGTAATTTGAACAACAGCAACAAGTGCCAATTATGTCAAAAAGTGTGAACCAGCACTTGTGTAGTGCTAGGCCAAATTAAAATAAAATGTTTTTTTAGAAACTCAAAATTTCTGTTGCTCCTATACCCCACATATGCACCACAAAAATATTTATTCAAATCAAAAGCCATTTGGATGTCCCACACGTGGCCTAACATTTATAATTTTCTTCAAAAAATTAAGTTTTTGATACATATTTTCAGATATGTAAGATTTTACGAAATTATCAAGCTGAAAAATATAAACAGTAAAGTAGAAAAGTAGGTAATTAGAGTTAAATAGAAATTTTTGTTTTCCTGCAATTTTTAAGTCTCCCACATAGTACTCTAAGATATGGATTTTTTCCAGGTTGAGTTAAATTTTTCATTTAAAATATATTATTTTTTTATTATTCGTTTGTAATTGTTGATCTGTAAATGTATTCGCCAGTAATTTTTGAACTTGATATTCTATTTAAATTTATATGTAATTTTTTGAAAGATAACTGAAAAAAAAAATGTTTTTAAAATAAAATTATAAATATTAGGTCAAGTGTGACATATCTAAACGTTTTTTAATTTGAATAAATGTTCTTGTGGTACATGTGGGGTGTTGGGTACAGGGGCAACGTTTTATTAACAGAAATTTTGAGTTACTAAAAAAAGGTCTTTTTTTTTCGATTTGGCCTAGCATACGAGTACTGTTTTACACTTTCAGGTGCAAGTCGGCACAGGTTGCCGTTGTGCAAACTATATGAAACTTTTTTTACGATTGTTTTGACACAAGAGGAAAAATACAAGAGTGTATGCGACTTGAAAAATTGACTTCCATTTTTTGAGGATCAACCTATTGTGTTTGCTTTGTATTTACTTATTTTTTGGAAAGTAGCGAAGTAGTGACTACATTTCAAAAGTAGTTTGTAGTTGCTACAGTTTTAAAAAGTAGTTGTAGTTGTAGTTAACTACATTTGTAACAAAGTAGTTGTAGTTGTAGTTCGCTACAAAAAAAATGTAGTTTTTCCAACCACTGGTTCGAAGTTTTGCAGTGTGTTTTTGGCGTAATATTTGCAGTTATTTTCAAATATCAATGAAAAATACATAAATAATTTGTTTTTTTTAATTCGACAACCCCTCATTCTTCTGAAAGAGCGATAAATTCCAAATTTATCTTCTGTATGTCATGTTCCCTTAAAACTTTGAAATGGAATATCTCATTGAGTTTTGGTCACACAAATATAAAGTTTTTCGTGTCAGTAATAGTTTTCAATTGTGATTATTACTCTAAACATAAGTTAGGGGATCTAGGGCCTGTATAAAAAGTTAAATTTTGTATTTTTTGACTCATTTTAATTTTTGTTTCGAACTTTCAATATCTTAACTCCGCATCTTATTTTGAACATTTTTGGAACTAGAAGTATACATCTATGACTAACGGTTGCGAAAATAGAGGCCTTGCAGGTTAAAACGCCCTGTATATCCATGTATATGTATCGGTTACTGGCAAACTGTCACTGTGTACTTTGCGATTTCGCATTTTGCACCCCCCCCCCCCCCCCCAAAAAAAAAAAAATATCTCATTCCGTTACCATTCCGTCCAAAGAGTTAGCATTCGTATAGAACCAGTTGGCGTAAACGGAAACATAAGGAGTAGATAAAAACAAGCTCTACTACAACACTTCTGGGGATTTTTGAAACTAAACTGCTGGCGAGTGAAAACTAAACATTTATTTACGAATTCCACCTTCCGAACTATTATCGATGTGCAATTTAGGTGTCTCCATTTATATATATCATAAATACAATACTCTGGAGTAAAAGGAAACAATTACATTTTTAATTCTTCCCATCTTTTCGATGATCAAATTTTACAAGAAATCAGTGCATAATTTATCTATTTGTTTTTCATGATTTCCTTTTTAAATGGTTTCAGATTACATGTTGGTGATTCAGCGGGTCGCATGACCTACGGCCCACAGATTGAGTATTGTTGGTGTAGAACTTTTTAAGCTTCTAAAGTGATGGTGTATAGTGCGATAATCAACCTACCTCCAGTGTGGAAATTAATGGGGTGTTTCCATTGCCCCCTGGTTTCTAGGGTAAAATGAAATACGCTGGAATAAAAGGCAACGTGATTTCAATCGCTAACAAGCAGTCAAAAAGTCGCATTTTTTAAGTCCAATTACTCTCATGGATGCAATGCATGAAACTTTATGTCTTAATTCAACCAAAAGAGAAAGGAAGGATCTAAAGTTAATACTTTAAAATTTCATTTCCGTTTACCCCAACAAACTGTACATGCTTATTTATTGACACATGAGCATCAATTTCATAGGGAAATTTCCATTTACCACATAGTCTCTAGTGGTAAAATTAAATACTCTGTGATAAAAGGAAATATGATTTTCATTCGTTAACAAACAGTGATAAAATCAAAATTTTCATGTCTAGTTACTCTCAAGAATGCTGCACAAATGCATAAAATTATATGTCTCAATTAATCAAAAAAAAGGGGCGGGGTTGGATTTAAATTTGTAAGATTGTGTTTTCCCTTACCGCAAGTGACCCTACTTAATAAAATCTTTCGATCGCTTTCAAGTGTAATGACATTGAAAAACAACATAATTATTTTACGTTATTAAAATTTACTAGCTGGTTTTGCTAAAGAAATCAAAAGTGAATACTTAGCGTTCACTCTAGGGCCATTCCACGAAAAACGGCCATTTTGTAACCGCACGTGACGCCCTTATACATGTCATTAAAAATCATGCCTTTAAAATATTAATGAACAAATGTTTTGCTGCTCAGCAAATTACAAATGCAAAAATTTTCGTCATTACCCCTTTGAAAGTATTAATTTTTAATGAAAATACAAGAAGTGCCACGTGCGGGACAAAAGGTTGTTTTTTTTCGTAGAATGGCCCTCAAGAGATAATTGACTCCCGTGGTCTTAAAATGATATTGTTACACACTTACTACACTAAAACAAAAGCAGAATTTCGATAAACCGGCTTCATTTAAGCGAGGTCCCGGTAAAAAGAATTTCAGGTACTCGAGGTTCTACTATACTTTAAAAGCTCAAGAATAGTGTAGCATTTAATAAGTAGCATTTAACAATGCACTCATAAATGAATTCATATGCATTATCAAATAAAATCATTACTTTAATTTCGAAAATTATATCATTAAATGGAATGTGATCTGAATAGGAAGTACACCCGGAAACTACTGTGGAAAGTTATAATAAAGGTTCAAGATCTCAGGGGGCATAGGATAATGATTAATGGGGATCTATTTGTTTGAGATAATTTGAACAGAATCTTGAAAGAAAATATCTGCATGCATCTTTTACATGACGCTTTTAAAGCTAGTAATCAAACTAAACATCGTATAGATATTTCGTTTTCAGGGAAGCGGGCCAAATTTGATATTCGGAGCAAAATAAAAAATTCCGTTTTTTTTTTTTTTTTTAGATTATAGGTTTATTAATGGATTGGCAAGACAAACTGCAAGAGACCCTGCCGAACAAATCAAAACGCTAGTAGAGAGGTATTTTATTTGTATATCACGGGTTTATTCTTTGAACATCCGAAGATCATTTTTGTTCATGGTATAATAAAATCTCATGATTTTTAAGTAAATCCCATTAATTTTTGTTAATTGGCTTAAATAATGTTTTACATAGCAAAGCAATAGTGTAAAGAATAATTGACTGAGTTTTAATCTAATAAGGTAAAATGACAATTCGTTAATTACTGCCACATGGGGCAAGATGACAAACTCCTCCTCTAAATATTTTGCCATGGTGCATTTCCCGTGTACATAACTCATCGATTGCTATCATTGGATGTTGCATTTTTTAGAACCACTCACTGTAAAAAAAAAAAAAAGTGTAAGGTTACCAGTATTGATGGGTGCAACGTTACACGAATTCTGAAGAGTGTAGTATCATTTTTTAAAAAATTCAAATTGTTAGAGAAACCTTGCACCATCGTTTCAGTAGAATTCAAAGCGCATGCGTAAAGACCATCATCGGCGCAGAGCTGGTAAACTCTTGTTAGCGGAATGAAAACCCGCCTTGATGGCCGAGCGGTAAAAACGCTAGTTTTTGGACTTGTCTGAAAGACTCGCGTTGTGGATTCGGACACCGGGTGTTATTTCCTCTTTTAGTGCAATAAAAATGCCTTGCTTGTGTATCAAAATAAATAAATAATTGCTGTATATTGGTTGGTGAAAAAACATGACCTTGATAAACATTGAATAAACGAATAATTGAAAACAAGAGCTGTAAAGAAGGAGTTTCAAGGAGGGATTTTTTAATACTGTTACACGGAAATTTCAAGTATTGTAATCTACTAATTTATTTTTGTACTTTCAAGTCAAAACATATAGAAATAATTAATTACTTGATCATTTAATATGCAGGGTGTTCGAAAAATGATAGATTTGAAAAATCAATAAAAACTAAACGGGCAGTGAAAGAAATATACCGTTTGTTGCATTATGTTTTTAAAAACAGTAAATTTTCAGACTGACAGACTTTCAAAATTAGTTACAATGTTCCTTAACAGATGACGCTGCAGGTATTTAGAGGTAGCTGCAGGTATGTCTGTCTGAAAATTCAGTTTTTCCAAGCATATTGCAAATAAACAGTGTATTTCTGTAGCTGCCCATTTAGTTCTTATTGATTTTTCAGATATATCGGTCATTTTGGCGATCTTACACAATGCGTTTCGATTAATATCTTTTAAAATACACGCAGTGCCATCTGTTGAGAAACATTGTAACTAATTTTTAAAGTTCACCTGTCTGAAAATGTACTGTTGTCGCAAGCATAATGCAGCAAACAGTATATTTCTGTCACTGCCCGTTTAGTTTTTATTGATTTTTCAAATGTATCAGTAATTTTTGGAACACCCAATATTTGAGTAATTTAAACCATCGAATAGTTAGTTTGAAGTAAAAACAAGTCTACATACAATTAAAAATGAGTGCGTGTTCAAGAAAACCAGATAAAAGCTTAATTTTTGCTAATGTGTAACCTTTTAGGTTAATTAGCAGCTCCCTTGTGTTATGAATCAACCAAAATTGAAACTTTTCACTGTATAGGAACTGACATTCTAGCTGTTGATGTAGAACTTTTGTCAACTGAGCCGCAAACCATGGACAAGTACACCCCATGGCCCATCACAACCATTCTTTTCTTACTAGCAATAAAATTGTGACACTACGTCCGAACGGGAGAAACCCTCTATTATTAATTCGACATACTGGCTGAGTTCATTGTGGAACTGTTCCGCGCTCGTGTGTTTACAATAAATTAAAACGAAAATATCATGTTCTCACGATTCCTATGACCAGCAAACTATATAGTTACTAGCTCTTTTTATTTGTTAGAAAATATGTGAAAGAGGATCTACTTTTCCAAATTACTATTTCGGAAATCGTGAAAATATCATCAAGGATTGCTAGCAGACTAAAAATATCGCCCAAACATGGAAACAATTGCTGGGGTAGGAAGTTTGTTGGACGTAATTCCCATCTGAAAATTTTATTCCAGGCTAATATTAAAGCTTATAAACATTTCCAGAGAATTCAAATAATATAGCCTCCGAATACGGTTTTTTTCAGCCACACAGACAATATGATGTTGTATGATCCAGTTGAAAGATAAAGGAAACAATACTTATGCTGTACTTTTTGAGGACCAAAGAATGAAAGGTTGAGGAGGAATGGCTACGTCAGATCAACTTTTACTTCACGAGAAACAATCTCGAGAATAATTTTTGTTTCAGGCGGTCATAATATTAAATTGATTAACATTTAAAAAACTTCTTCACGCTTAATAAAGCTCGCATAACTAATTTCAGAAAAGAAGTCTTTGTGTTTAATTGATAAAATCTTCTCTTCAGTGATTTGTGGTGCTCAGAATTACATTTCGTGTCGAGGGAACATGATCCGGAAGTAATCGTGGATCATGGGTTAAAATTAGTTAAAGCATTTCCTTATTTCCAATCGGTTAAAAATAATTACCATAATAGCTAGAAATATGAAATTTATTTCTCACCAAATATATTTTTTTAAATTATATACCACAGTATATTTAACTTCACGAAAGTTAAGAGAAAAATTGAAAGAAGACGGAATCAAAGGAAAAATAAAAATATTCTACTTTACCTTTCTGTATAGAAGTTAAAATATACGATTTAACTTTAATGAGATTTTAGTGGATGTTATTCTAGATGTTCTAGTAGAAAAAATTCGCTGTGATTGTATTTTTTTCCTTGTAAGGACCATATTTTCAATTGCTTTCAAAGCTTTACCGACCCTATGGTAGAAAAAGATATTGACTGATTAAAATAATACATAGATAGTTTTAACTCAATCTCTTTCTGATCTATAATAAACTTCTGTTTAAAAAAACAAAACAACTAAAATTTTTTTTTTAATTGAAAAACTCCCACGTCCACGAGACAAGTTGCTAACATGGTTAAAACGATGGTAGTCAGCTAGATGGTTTCACCGTAACCTGGTGACAAATAATAAAAGAATAAATTTTGTCGCCCTGTTACATCTGATCATTCTATTTTGCCCTACTTTCCTGTGTCAAATGTACTCGTAATTAGCTTTAGGTATTAAATAGTTATTACTCATGCATTTTCAGGAGCATTTTCAAGAGAAACAGCATACTACGTTTCAATTTGAAATCTGATACATGTATTATACTTTAAGTCAATTTCTTTTCTGATCGTAAAATTTATTCAAAATATTGTCAAGAAACTGCTTTTTTGTTGAATGTAGTGCATATTTACTTCCATGAGAAGAATATGTTTCGTCTAATTGTCTATACCTAAATTTCTTTAGAAAGATATGTTATTAACTTGTGTCCTCGTTAGTTTTCTGTTCATGTATAGTTTGAAAAGTCATGGGTAATAAACTTACAGCGGAACCGCAAGTTTACATAGATACAATGTTTAATTACATGTGATTTAATTATGAACTAAAAAAAAAATACTTCAAAACTTTTTTCATTCAAACCAATTCTTTCATAGCATGGTTTTAAGACACGCTGTGATGCTTATTTGTCTCTGAGAATTTTTTTTTTCTCATGAATCTTTCAAATCTGGTGCTTTTAAAGATGAGAGAAAAAGAATAATTATCATTAATCAAATTTCTCTACCCTTCTTCTTAACTTACTTTATAGCAAAAAATTGCATCTCTTAAATTGTTCACGATAAATTAAATTTCAAATGGAGGTCACATTTGAAATGAGAGTAATTCTGAAACCATTACTTTAATGGCATTTTAACTTCATCTTGTGTTTGAAAAAATAGGGAAAAAGTATTGGTTTACGGAAAACGGTTGAGTTTTGAATGTCATCAAACATACATGTTCCGAGTTTTTGAACTTTATAGATGACTGTTGACAAGTCATTGTATGAGCAGCGGACCAATGATAGTCGCTTCAAAGTAACAGATATAGATTTTTTTTTTAATTACCACGAAATCTTCTGTTAGTGAACCCTCAAAATATCAATTTATAAAGCATTTTGTTCATTATTGGACATTTTCGAGATACGGAACCGGTCATTTTTACCAAATTTCGACCTTATTGGATTTGGCATTTTTGTTAAAAAATAATAACTGGAGCAATAATGGTTCAAATTCAATAACTCTGGTACCAATTTAAAGCAGTTTACATGAAAAAAAAAATCCGTTATCTATATAAAGTTAAACATGCGTTTTGATGTATTTTTAAAAGAAAAAGGAAAATAATGCTCTTAAAAATTTAGCTAAATTAAATGGGTTATAAAAAATTTTCATCACATATTTCTTTTTTCTGAAACTCGGTATTAACACTAATTAGTATGTGTATTTCTTTAATTATAAAAAAATCAGAAGGTAATATCCCTTAACAACTATAAATGTTAGTTTTTAAAACCAAGAATATCAAGGCATAATAGTTTTCGTTAGTAGTTTTTATATGCTTGTGTAAAAGTTTCAAAAAATAGAGTTTTCATTATCATAATTTTAAGTATTGAAAAAAGAATTAACTACACTCGAAATATTCAATTTTAGCAATTATTTCATGAATCGCATCATGTGCAACTAACTCTAAACGATGTAAATTGTCATGTGATTTTTGTGTAGTATCGTTTTTGTCTGCTTCAAGTGAGAGCAGTTGCTATGAATGAATTTAATATTAAACTACATTTTAAACATTTTATTTTAAAAGGAGTGAAAAAAATAATGTATCTAAATTATACAGTCGCTTTTAATGAACTGTTAAAAATTTGAAATTTTTTAAAGCTTGCTAGGAGCACTAGTTTGTACGTTTTAAATATAAAAGAAATACATTTAATAAATTAGGTTGATTATGCTGAAATTATTATGCGTAATTTATTACATAGCAAATGCTAATTTACATCTAGCTCTTTTAGCAAAGGTTCCAAGTGCTAGTTTCAAATGATGCTGCTTATGGAATATTTGCTGTAAATTTTAATTTTGAGTACACTAAATAAACCATTGTTTGGCAAGTTATTGCATTTTTTAAAAATAATGTCAAAACCAAGCTGGTCAATACTTGGTAAAAATTATCGTTTTTGAAGTGCCCATATCTCGGTTAATAATATACAAAATGTATTACTAGTTGAAATATGAGGGTTGTTCTACTATGATTTTTAGTATCTCAGTGTCTGGGTTTTTTTTTTTTTTTTTTTTTTTTTTAATCTGCTTTTAAGTGGAATAACTCAGATTTTTTCAGAAGTTTCAAGTGGTTCCTCATCTTTTTTTATAATTAATCGTAGATAACTGAACAGTAACTAAATGTTTTTTTCCATCTTGATTGTGCATTTTCAATTTTAAACATTGTCAAAATACTTTTGTATCACTTTTTTTTTCTTTTTATTAACAATATTTACAACTTTCTGACTAAACATACACTAGTTTTTGATATACACTCACTTTACCCACCCTGGGGCAAAGTGAGGGTATCAAAACCTGATCTTTTAAAGTAGCATAAAACAAAAACAATGCCACATAACTAAATGTCTCTGCATCAAGCTTAATCTATATGAATCCAATTTGTATAAAATGTGCCAACATTTTCATTGAAATTACTCTAACTGCTATATTTTTGTGTATTTTTCAACAAAATAGAAAAGCAATTCTTCATTTTACATCCACTTTCCCTCATCCTACCCACTACAGCATTTGAATTTGTTGTTAAGCAGTGTAGAAGAACATTTTTAGTTACTTTTATTAAATGATGTCTTACATCTAGAAAAAATAAGCGTTAATTCCTGTTTCTGCATTGCGAAAAAGAATAATTCAAAAATAAAGCATGAAAAAATCGAACTTGAATAAGTATACTCACATTTATCTGAAATAAAACCCCAATACAAACTTCATTTATACGAGTTTCAGCTCTCATCTTAAAAAAATAAATAGTTTTTCAAATCATTGATATCTCGTAAATAATTTTCAGCTAGTTAAAGTGAAAAAAAATATCTTAAATGTCACACATATCCGTATCATAATGCCAATGCGATGTGCATGGAAGCAGAAATAAACTAAAATACTTATAATTCTTATGTCGTCGAATGCAAAATTGTTTAACAATATTACGTCACAAACCTATCTATTATAGTGTAGATAATTATTCTCCCCATTATCTTCAATTATCTTCAAAATTTCAATTATGAACGCCTTAAATACACATCATAATTTGACTATCAAAGTTCTTTCTTCAGTCAATCCACTCAGTTTCATTCCCACTAAGGCCAAATAATTTATGCAAATTAGAAGAAACTTCTCGAATAATGTCCTGGTTTTGGAAATTTTAAGTGCAACGCTTTGTGATCAAGGGGAGAGAGCTCACCTGCCTTTGATGTTTCATAGAAAGGGGTTAGACAGCGAATGAAAAGTCGGTGATTAAAAAGGAGTTCAGTTCGAACAAAATGTTCGCGTATAGGCTGTCACTATCAGGTACCTGAAGTACTTAGTACTAATTGCAGCACTCTTCTGAGGCTGAGAAGTAAAAATTTACTTTCTTGGAAAACAGGAGTATAGTAATATAAGTATATATCATTGAGTTTCTGATAAGCTTACAAGCATTTTACTATTCCGTATTCAATATTATTATTTTTTATTTTGTTAATCAATGTTGCAAACTTTTTATAGTATGAGAAATGATATCTTTCGATAAACTTTTTATTTTAAATATTTCAGCTTTTTCTTTAACTTATACAATATTTGCTTATAAGTGGGACCGCATTAATGAGAAATTGTCAGAAGTGTTTTAGCATTATAGTATAAACATTATTTTTCCATGTCTTGTAAACTCAAAACTGGAAAGGTTACAGTCATTTCGTAAAAACTAAAAACTTAACTAATGAAAAAACTGAATTTCTTTTTTTTTTTCCAGTTTACGCATCTAAAGCTCATTTAAGAAACCATTCAATAGTACTTTATTTCAATTCATGTTTCTCACCGTATTTTAATATGTTATATGTGCAAAATTAATCACAACATTTCATTAAGAACCTTTTTCTAGATTTATGTTCCCAATTTGTGAGTAAAAATTAATTTTTAAAGCCATTTGGTTTTAATTTGTTTGAATTAATTATTCTTATCCATTTTTAGTGGCAGTAACTATTCATATAACTAGTAAGAGAGCTTTATACGGGACCGTTAATATGTGTAGGTAATTTCTTCTAAACATTTGATCATCATCATGCGGAACTCCATTCTTATATCTCGTACACTCGTGACAATCTATGGGATCGAATCAATTCATTGAAAACGAGAGAACCGATCAATAAAACCCCATTTCTAACATAAAACACTTGTTTTCAAACTTATACACACGCAAACTGATTTCGGAAGATCTTTGATTTTAATTTGTTTGAATTATTTTTTCTCATTATTTGTTAACAGGAGAATAAACTTATGAAGTTGCAAAATGTAAAAAGTAAAATATTTTAAATCCATTTGATTTAATTCCCTTTAATTATTATTTCGCTCTACTCTTTTAATTAGTTTAAGTATCCCAAACTTGTCTCAGAAACACAACTTAAACTTTCAATGCGAATGAGAAATCCTTAAAAATATTTCAGCATTACATTGGAAACGTCATTTTTACATGTCTTGAAAACTCATTAAAATCGAAATGGGACAAAATCATTTTTAAAAATTTAAAAAGTAACTTATGAAAAATCTGAATTTTTATCCCTTATTTCCTTAACTAAAATTTATTTATGAAACCATTTACGACCAGTACTTAAAACTAGACGCCCTCACTTTATTGTGCAGTTGTAATTTTTCAAGTAGATACTACGGTATACTATCCTGCTTGATACACTAACATAAATCATAAATTCATGAAAACCGAAAGGCAGCCAAAACATTTCGCCCAGCCTTAGGAAAAATAAAAGATTGCATAAACCTTTTAAACATTTCCGTCATTAATAATTCCAGCTAAATATACCTCCTATATAGTTAATAACATTTTATTGACAAAACTCACCATACCCTACACGTCGAATTATGTCTGCTTTCCCGTTCTTCATTATTTATGCTTAACAAATAATTGCGTGCAAAATATTCCTTTTTATGAAACTGCAGATGTTGACTTCTCTGCATCAGCGCTCCTAGTTCACCCTTTATGAAAATGATTTTTTACCTCCAAAAATTTGGTGAATTCAATTAAGCGAAGGAATCCTAATTAATTAAACTTGATTTTTGCTACTGCGAATGTTTACCTGCAGATCCTTACGTGGTAGAAACATGTAGTTAGTTTTTTACCTGTTTTAATTTATGGTGGCTTTCAGATCATTCTTTCAAACAAGAACAAAACTTGGCCGCAGTATTTATTGTTTTCATTTGTTTATTATTAAGGTGTAAAAGTAGCAATAAAAATGCGTATATGTTTAGGAAATAGAAAAAAAGTGTGTAAAATCGGGCACGGGTTGTGAGTATGGGCTCTCTCCTCCCCCCCCCCCCAATAGGCTATGGGAGGTGCTGAAGATTGGCAACCAGGGCTGTAAACAATACTAAAATTAGTATAAGCTAGCAGTGGGAAGGTTCTTTTTAGGTTGTTTTATGTAGCGTGAGTTATTGTGCAAATTGTTGTTTTTTCAGGACTTGAAACTATCGAGAGGAGTCAGAAATCGTTTCCTTTTCACGTTCTTATGGCAAATTAAAATAATTATATTTGATAATTTATTTCTTATTCCATAAAGCAGTTGAGCTAATTGACAGTGAATTTTATTTTAGGTGGCGATGCATTAATCAATCCCATCATTTTATACTTTTATGTTGATTGGGGGCAGGGGGCAAATGATACACACTCAAAAACACTTTCATACACATTACTTAGGTACAAGATTCATTCCTCAAAACTTGGGGAAATTCCCAGTCTCTGCCCTTACACCCTCTGAAATGGCGGGACTAAGCAGAATTATTACTTACATTAATATTAGGAAGAGTAGCGTCGTCAACTTTGTATGAATAACACTTTCATGAAAACGAATAGTGTTTGAAATATAACTGACATTATGCTACAACGTTGTGTTTTGAGCATCGCAAATCTCAAACCCTACCGGCTCAAATTCGTGGGAGTTTTTGGTACGTTATCTCCTTAAGATAGTGTACAACGTAGTATTGGTGCATAATATATATATATATATATATATATATATATATATATATATATATATATATATATATATATATATATATATATATATATATATATATATATATATATATATATATATATATATATATATATATATATATATATATATATATATATATATATATATATATATATATATATATATATATATATATATATTAGGGTGGTCCTTATTTTTGAAGTTGTAGATATTTTTCACGACGCCCCATAATTATGTTCCATTATGCAAATAAATGATCTTTGCAAAATTTTAAATCAATCCATGAATATTAACCCGTGCCCCTAGGGTCTCCTTTTTTCATTTTTAAAGAAAAAATGGTGGATTTTCTCATTTTGGTGTAAAAATATTCTTACGTTTTATATTTAAAGTAATTTTGAACCTCAATCGATGCTGCTACTTATAAACCGACCATTCTCTCACTTTCATTCTGTAAAATTTCACATGTTACAGAGGGCACATGTACATCGATGGCCTTGGGTCAGGCATATCGCTCTTCTGCGCTAGTTCTAAACCAAGTGGCATTGAAGCATTTCTTTCCACTAAGATGGATCCAAGGGGTTCTAAAAGCCATTAATGAATGGCCTAAGCCATTAATGAATGATTCTTTGGATTTCTTCAACAACAAATTGCCTTCTCCAGGCTTTGCTGGTGTAGATTTACAAAATTTCCTATGTCTGTAATAGGCATGGCAAATAGTGTCGCTAAGTTTCAATGCTATAAATATAAGTGATGGAAATTATATATAATTTTCTGTTCTTTAGTTATAAATATATTTAAATGTTTATGAAATTTTTTATTCTTAAAATATAAATTTCGAAAAATCTTCGATTACTCTAACATCAAAATGTACTATATTTTCAATATCTAAAATATAAATTTTAAAAAATTCCAGATCGAAATAATGTAAAAATCTATACTTGAAGTTATTGTTCTTCTATTTCTCTACAGGGAGTCCTTTATTATCATCAAAT
This sequence comes from Uloborus diversus, assembly GCF_026930045.1. Lineage (NCBI taxonomy): Eukaryota > Metazoa > Arthropoda > Arachnida > Araneae > Uloboridae > Uloborus > Uloborus diversus. The sequence goes on from NC_072733.1 coordinate 152,710,951, forward strand.
TTTTCTTGCAATTCACAAGATTTAGAAACCGAAATGGATATCTATCCTAACTTGTTGAATCTTTTTTCTACATCTGGTCTACCGCAACGCAAAACAGCTTGACAACTATTAATATCTGCTCGTCTTTCAGCACTGTCAGAGAAATGCCCTTATTAGGGATAAAGATGCCGACGTTCGTAGATTAACAGCCTGTGCAGATGCAGTAAATATAAATCCAAATGACATTGTGATCAATCGTACATCCCTTAAGAGAGCAAGAAAACATTTTCGAGAAGTAAAATCAAATTTCATAAATCTAAACTTGGATTTTGTAGTTATTCACTGGGATACAAAGCTGCTTCCAGATGTAACTGGAAAGAGAACGCCGATAGACTTACCGTGATAGCTTTAGGTCCCAATGTTGAACAGCAACTCGGAATTCTTGAAATACCCTTCTGGTACTGGATTTGAAATGTCCTTAGTTGTATATGATATCTTTAGATGATGGCTCTTAATTGCTAACTGTTCAAGCCGTAGCGCTTGATAAAACGGCTTGCAATACCGGCCGTATAAATTGTGCGTGCAATTTTTTAGAGCAAAAACTGAACGGTGATATATTACATTTGGATTGCCATCATCATGCACTTTAAATCATACTGCAGAGTGTGTCTTTAAAGAAGTTCTTGCCTTTCTTACTTCTAGAGCGTTTGTTCCATTATTTAAGCGCTTCAATATTTTGTGGAAAGATCTCCATCATTCAGAACTTAAAATGTTTCAATCAAGGTCGCATACCACTTAAATTGTAAAAGACGATGTTGGTGACTTATTATTGTTCGTAAAAAGCGGAATTGAATATCTTTCCCTTTAAAATTACAGATAATTCTCATAACTTGTAATAATATTTCTCGGTAAAGTCCCTCTTAAAGGGATATGTTTTCGGCGTCCTGGAGCTTATCCCTGAGTCAGATGGGTGGCAAAAGAAATATATTGTTTGAAAATTTATGTATTTAGGAAACAATTCAAATTGACTTTACATGAAGAGAAACAAGTTAAATGCTGTTTTACAGTTAAATGCTGTATGAAGATATAGTTTTTCGCAACTAACCCAATCGAAGCTCCTTTAAATAATATTATGTGTCTAAAAAACTAGTAGCGTACAAACATGATGGCAAGCATGCAGCAAAAGCAGCGATCGGAAAATTCATAAACCCTTTATGGTATTTAGAGGATGAACTAGAAGCTTTGTCCGCATTGGATGAAGGAATTAACTTTGAAGATACGAAAAGATAACTCCAAAAGATGCTTGCTGATAAGGAAGCTGTGTCAGATGACTATAAAAAATTTCAGATAACAGTAGATGATTTGGATTACTTTCTTAGTAAAGATCATCCTCTTTATGGAATCAATTACAAGTCAATAAAACTGTTTTATATATTAGAAATACCAAAAGATTGTTTCCAACTTGATCCTGATTCATGGCAAAATGAAGGAAACTGTTTAAAGGGAAGAGAGATCGCTGAAATGCTGAAAGTTGTGAATGTTACAACTGAAAGAGGAGCACAATTAATCGAAGAATTTCACAACCAATTCAGCAAATATAAGTCACAAAAGCAATTTATTTTTCAGACATGAGTCCAAGTCCATCGGAAAAAAATGTACACAATCGAGATACATTGAGAAAATCGTAGGATTAAGGTAAAGTTTCTAAATCATCATTGCATTTTTATTCTATGTAAAATCTTTAGATCATGTTAAGTAATTAAAAAGATTAATTTTAGTGCTATCTCTTTGTAAAAATCTGTTTCAAACACCTAGGAGAAACGATGTACTGAGTCTGAAGTAAAAACTCGAAGATTTGTGGGAAAATCATCAAAAGTGTTAAAGTTCAACGTCCTAGGGGCACGTGTTATTATTGACCGATCGAGTTCAAATTTTGCACACGTTACTTTTTGTCATAGGGTCAGAAAGCTAGGGGGCGTCACTTGTTGAATTCCGAAAATAATATTTTCCCATATAAATAAGGACCACCCTAATATATATATATGGTAGAATCTATGTCAATTCAACAAGGGGTGTGACATGATGGTCTCGAATTTTTTTGAATTTAACATATGTTAAAATTCATAAAAAAAATTAAGGAATACGGTTTTTTTTTTTTTTTTTTTTGCCCGAAAAAATCCTGGGCCGAGATACAGGCCGCCAAAGTTGGCGGTCCTGTCATGATTTCGCACTTGGGATTTTCGTCAAAATTTTTGAAGTCCATTATCTCAGGAACGGTAGAACATATTTTGTTGCTGTTTGTTTTATTTATAATGATATTTTTTCTTGTTTAAAAGCATATGCAACATTTTGAAATGTTTGCTTTAGTTTTTTTCCACAGTATTTTGGAAAAAAAAGTTTAAAATATGTTTTTTTTTTCTCAAGTACATACCAATTTCAAAAATTTTCATTTTTTTTACAGTTTGTTAGTACCACTGAGAACTACGTTCCCTGAAAAGGAGCTTTCACTTTTTCGTTTAACAGATTTTATAGGCATTAGAAAAATGAGGGTTTTAAATGAACTTTTACGTAATGGCACAGACCTGAAAATTCTATTTTTTTTTTTTTTTTTTTTTTTCGTAGCAAGTGGTCAGAAAACACTTTTAACTCAGTCATATAGCGAAACTTTCATTTTGAGTCGCCAATTTATCCAGGATATTGAATTTAGTGAGAACAAGATTGCATATTGCGCTTAACGATTCTTTCGGCGCTACGCTGAGTGGTTGCGTGGGGAAATGCAGCGAATCGGCTGGAGACCGCGTTTTTATTTTCATAAAAAAAAAAAAAAAACTTCTGGATAAAGTGGAGAGTCAAAATGAAAATTTCGCTATATAACGTAATTAAAAATGTTCTATGGCCACTTGTTGCGATTTTTTTTTTTTTTTTTTGAATTTTAAGCTCTGCCATTACGTAAAGAGCTCCTTTAAAAACACTCTTTTTTTTTTTTTTTCAAAAGTCTCTAAATTCTGTTAAACGAAAAAGTAGAAGCTCTCCTTTTCAGGGAACGTAGTGCTCAGTGGTACTGATAAACTGTTAAAAAAAATGAAAATTTTTAAAAATGACATATTTGAGAAAAATCAAAAAAATTATTTTAAGCTTTTTTTTTTCGAAAGACTGGAAAAAAAACTAAAGCAAACATTTCAAAATGTTGTATATGTTTTTAAACAAGAAAAAAATGCTTTCAAATAAAACAAATCGCAATAAAATATGTTCTACCGTTTCTGAGATAATGTACTTTAAAGATTTTGACGAAAATCCCAAGTGAGAAATCATGACAGGACTGCCATCTTTGGCGACCTGTATCTCGGCCCAGGAATTTTTTTTGGCCAAAACAAAAAAGATGTATTTCTTAATTTTTTATGAATTTTAACATATGTTAAATTTAAAAAAATCCAAGACCATCATGTTACTCCCCTTTTTGAATTGACATGGATTCTACCATATACTATTTTTATGTTGGGGTTTGGGCCTTCGCGAGCCTAATTTGACTGGACTAACGGTTATGTTCTCCATATTCGCACTCCACGTAAGCACCTCTTTTTCTCAGAAAACGTCAAACTACATTCCGTCCCAGTATCCCCCTATATTGATAACAAATGCAGTGCTTTTATAAAACACCTCAAAAGAAAATTAAAATTTAAAAAAAATCACAGCACAAAAGTAAATGCACTTGTGTCTTCGAAGTTTTCCAGTTGACTGATGTTGCTGGTGAGCAGTAGTTACAGGGTTCATCGCCTATGTTATAGCACTAGTAATTAGGAAATTACAAAGGGAGCCAGTATGAACAAGGGAGTATGGGCGACATTTGAGCTCTGTACCTTAAATTTAAATCAATTGTTAGATAAATAAAATTATGAACCTTCACCGGTGCAGAATTAGTCTGAGGCCTCATAGTTTTTCAAGATGAAAAATAAATGAATAAAGTTTTAACTAAGAATTGAGAATTTAATGTCTTGAAGACGAGTTAGTTTATGCACCGCATTTAAAGTTGTGATTTTATACCTGTTGGTCGGACTTTAGCCTACCATCATAATCACTATAGAAAAGATAGCTGGTGAACAACTAAATGTGTGTATGCAAACTGTCTTTATTTCAAGCAAAGGTTCAGATCAACTTGTTTTTTATGTTCTCTCAAAATATAGTCTGTATTTCAAAAATAGTAATTTCATCAAAACTAACATGTACATCTCATCGCTTTCATATCAAAACGTTGTTGAATTTAATGTTCAAAACACCAATTTATTGACTTAATAATCTTAAGTTATTTTTCATGAACTTATCATATTGTGTAAATATTTCAGAGGGGGATTTTTTTTTTCTTTTTTTTTGAAATTTCCACGCTGTAGGTAGATTCAGCTAGAAATAATTAAAAACTAATTCCCTCCAAAAACAGTGCATAAACACATTACCCTTCCTCACTTATGAAAAATGTCTTTGTGTGCTAATCCTTCCCTAATTAGGGAACTTCCAATATCCTGCTCTTGGAGAGCTTATCAGATGAGCCCACAATACTGAAATTAACGCAACTACACTGCTGATCGGTAACTTTTGGCAAAAGATTCGTCAGACTTAGTGTCAGCCACACGCAATCCATCATAGCTTTGCATACTCCGGTAATCCAGGAGAAAAATGGAAAAATAGCCGGTGTTCGGTTTGGGAAAAAAAATAAATAAGTAGAAACAAAATGAGGTAAACTTCTCGCTAAACAAACATTATTCTTTCGTTTTTGTTTCGAAAGTATTTATTTATGAAACTTTCAATTAATTGAGTGCCGTTTAAATGCTAAGGAAATTTTTCTATCGGGTTTTTAATGAGATAAATCTTACTCGCATCTGTTCTCCGCTAGTGTATGCAAATAAAAGTAAAACAATGATGATAAAACTTGGTACTCGAGTTCATTACCTGGTTCATGAATAATAGTTCAAAGATTATTTCAATTTTTCTAAATGTCGTCTTCACGTGCACATGTTTTCCATTAGGAATCCATTAGTTTAAGACTTTTTGCATGGTAATTATTCTTCAACTATCTTCCATATTGATTCTGGAATAGTTTTAGAATCTATAATATTTTGTTAATATCTTTATCCATTTTCTCAATCATATGTTAGCTAATGACTAAAATTTCATCAAGTTGTTCTGTTTTTTCAGTTTTCCTGATTTTAAATCGAAATCTTATAACATCAAAGACTAACCAACAAGTAAAACATGCTATTGATGTAAGAGTTTTTACTTTATTTATATGTATTTGCATATTTTTAATAGTATTTTTACACTTCTTACTTCCTTTTACGAAAAAGGAAGTATTGTATTCGCGAAAGAAATTTCACTCAAAAATCGGCCTTAATTTCCATTTTTCTCGACCCCGAATAAATGTTGATTTTTTTTTTTTTTTTTTTTTGAACCGACCACCCGTGGCCTAGGAACGCACAGACACCCGAAATATTCATTTTGACGACCCCCGAGTTAATTACAACGAATTTTCTCTTGACGTCCGTATGTACGTATGTATGTGCGTATGTGTGTATGTATCTCGCATAACTCAAAAACGGTACGTCCTAGAAAGTTGAAATTTGGTACGTAGACTTCTAATGAGTTCTAGTTGTGCACTTTCCCTTTTGGTTTCATTCGGATGTTCCTAAGGGGCTTTTTTTCACCTTTTTGAGGGGAAATCATTGTTAATTTCGATGTAAACTCAAGTGGTGTTATAATGTGTCAGACACTTGGCGATATATCGCCAGTCTTTTGGTCGCCAAGTTTTGTTGCCAACTTGGCGACAAATTTGGCGATTTCTTTTTTTTTTTTAATTTAGTTCCAATTTGGCCATTGTTGATGATATTTAGAGAGTAAAAAATTGAATCACATTAAAATTGCCAATAATGGGGAAATTATATTAAATTGGAGTAAAAGGAAGTCATCAGCTCGTTTTAATTTCATTTCTGTTAATGTATTTCGATATTTTAATCAATTTATTTCAGCTCTTTTATCCTATTTTACGTTTTTTTTTTTTTTTTTTTGATTAATTTAATTTTGAAGGGTACGAATAATAATATTTGAGCGCAGTGTTCTTTTGGTTCATCAAGATCTTTTTTAAAATAAGTTATTTAATTTTATTATTTCTAACATGGACGAATTAAACATAAAATCTAAAACAGTTTTTAAACTATAAAAACTATTTCAAAGGTCCTTATTTAAATAGAAAGCATTTTTTTTTTTTTTTTTTTTTTTGGTAGCAGCGAAAGAACTTAGACAATAACTAAATATGTAATTCTTACTAATATTATAAATGTGAAAGTGAGTTTGTTAATGTTATATGCATTTTTAATAATCCATAATCAAAATGAAAATTTTAATCTGTATATTTTATTTTGAACACATTACTTTGCATACTCAAAACAAAAATGAAAAATAATTTCTTATATACATTTTTCCAAAACAAAAATAGTTTGTTCAATTTGAGAATCTATGACTTTCTAAACAATTTAATTTGTTTATTACTAAGCTACTAAGCAATTAATGTTGTTAATTCAATTAAGACGGATTTTTAAAACTGTTAATTTCCATTTGTTTTTAAATTCAACTTTGGATTTTCACTTATGTGACATTTTAATTATTTAACTTGCCAAAAACAAATGTTTGAGATCTTTTTTTCTCTGTGTCAGTAAAATTACTTTCTTAATATTGCACCAATTTTCTTAGTTTTCAAAGGAGAAAGGACATGAAAAATGTCTACCATATAGGACATAAAGTAAGAGCTATTTAAATTTAGTTTCGCCTTTAATTGAGTTTTCTTGGGTTGTGGGAAAAAATCCTGATATTGTTATAAACAACAAAAAATGAAAATTGTGTTCAACTTTTTCTTAGTTTTCGCATATTGTAATGAAAAATAATTCATATTCATAGTGTCATTTAAAACTCGTTTGAAACTTGTAAAAGTTTTAGATGACGATATGAATTTGATAATATAAATCACATTTAGGAGACATTTGCAGGACAAAGTGAAATAGCGGAACAAAGTGAAATGGCAAAATATTTTTAGAGTTTACAGCGCCATCTATCGAGCGATATTTTATGTATGTTCTTAAACCTGTAGTTGGTTCCAGTCAAAAAAAAAAAAAAAACCTAAGATAAAGGTATGCATAGTATATTTGCGATTTTCACAATTTGCTTCACATACTGTCACATTTTGCCGTTTACCGATCAACTAATGTCCAGTGCAGAATTTATTTAATAAATACTAGGCATGTTTTCATTTTGAATTTTTAACACAATTGCCAAGTGCAAGCGCAACAAAGTGGAAGAACCTACGTGAAATAGTTCATTTCGTTCACTTAATTATTTTATTATTGAGTTGCTTATCCAATTCAATTTTCAATTACATCATTTAAATTCATTCGTCTATTAGTTCACTTATTTATTCACTCATTCACTTATTTTCTATGTGTTAACTCTTTTATTCACTCATTTACTTTTCCTTATGGTTTAATTAATTTATTTATTAGTTTATTGTTTCATTATGTATTCATTTATTCATTCTTTCGTCTATGTATTCTTCCTCTCATTAAAATTATTTTTCTTAGCCAAATAGAAATTTTTCATTAGAAGAACATTTTATTTCTCATTTTATTTGCATCATGGAAAAAGTAAAGATAAAGTTCTTCTTTGTTTTGAAGGTACAAAATTATTGCTAGAAATGTTTTCCTAATTTTTTTAACACCTTGTTTGTCCTTAAAAACTGTCATTTTCAAAACATTTTCAAGTTGTTCACTTTGAAAAAAGTAAGTCAACTAAACTATTTCAATCTGCCTCTGACTCCTTAATATTTGTGAACTACAATTAAAATTATTTTTAACTGATAAATCAAGCAAAGACAGGGGTACCCTCCATTTACGAAAACCTAAACAGTTCCCTCTTCGCCAATATCATTTGAACCAAAATCAGATATAGATTACTGAAATTAAAATAATTCTCACTCTATGTGTAGCAATAGCAGCTTAAAATACTTAAAATACTTTTCAGTTGGTATTTCTGCAGTCATGTTGGTGCTGCCATCTGTGGGAAATATAACATAGTATATTTATTAAATTACACGTTCGCAGCGATGCAATTAAGAACATTAATTTAAGAACCCTTTTTGAAGCTATATATGTATATAAAGCGGAAAACATCATAAATGAGATTTTAGATATGGTAAAATTGCAACTCATGTAGTTCTAGAAATAGCACGCAAAATAATGTACAGAGGCATTATACTAAAAATACTTTTTTTTATTTAATTCATCCAAGAATAAAAGCAATACTGATTTCTTAAAATTAATATTTTCTTTTCCCTTATTTCACTTGTTCTCAATTTTCTTTCCAATTACTTTTCAAAATAATTATATAATCTGAGATCACTTATTAATTGTGTAGAAACAAGAAAACAAATTTGGGCAACAGGATTGAAAACATCTCTTAAAAATATCAGATGACAGCGAATAACATGTTCACTGAACTCTGCAAAAAAAAAGATAAAAGAAAGGAACATTTCACACCTGTTAACAAATTTCAGCAGATGCTTCAGAAAAGGACAAAACAAATTAAGCAACCGCAAAGTTTTGGGTTCGGAAAATTTTAAGTCATTTGGGCGCAATTTTTTTAAAAAGTATCATTTATGTTTAAAAAAAAAAGCAAAAAAGAAATACAGCAGTGAAATATTACAAAAAAAAAGTGTGATGAACGTGACAATAAAAATTCTGTGTTATCTAGTAACATTATCACTAAATCATTATTATGTTATTTTATTTCTAATAAGTACGATGATGGAATTTTCATTGGGTAAGTTTATAGTACTCGATTCATTCCTAAACTGCTTTTTATGGGGGTGCAGATGGATTTTTTTTATAACCCTCCCTCCATGAGCTGTGTTTTTAATGTATCACAATTTTCAATTCTCAGATCGTGACCTGAAAACAATTTAAAATGACAGCACCAAAGATAGTAATCAATTTTTTTGATTTAAGACGTTTTTCTCTAATCTACATTTTTCATTCTCTATCACAATGTGTATGCTAGTCTCTTGAGCAGAGTATCATATTCGTGACCTCATTTTTATGAATTAATGGTATGGTATAAGCTCTAAAAGAAACCGCGTTTACATCTTTTGAAAGCATTTCGACCACAAAGCATAATGCTTGTTATTCTACATAACAAATTCAAAATGAAATAGCGATCAACCTTCTTGTTCCTAAATATATTATTATTATCAATTATTTTGACCAAAAACATTTTCATGCAACCTACGGTTTGCATTCTCAACCAAAAACGATATATATGTCTCTATATTCGTGACTTCATTTTAACAATTTAATGGCATGGTATAAGCCCTGGAAGAAACCGCGTTTACATCTCTTAAAAGCATTTCGACCACGAAGCATAATTCTATATAACCAATATCATATTCTATATAACAAATCAAAAATGAATTAACGATTCACATTCTTGTTCCTAAATATAATATTCACTTATTATTATTTTTGTCTTGTTCTTGACCGCATAATAAAAAAAAATTCCAATGCAAAAGTGCCATCATGTTGTATGAGAAAGTAAAAAAAAAAAAAAAAAGACGATAAAATAATTGCATTCGATTCATTTTTATAGAGAAAAAAAAAATCTTCTTTACGAATGTTTTTCTTGTCTCAAGCAGATTTTATCTTTAAAGTTTATTAATGATTATCACGTATTTGGCGGATATGACGAAAACATTACAGAAAGAAACCACTGAAACCACATAATGGTTGTAAAAACATTGAGTAAAATTAGCCGCATTAGCAAGAATAAGTTTTTGTAAGACTTGATGATTTTTAATGCATATTGAAATATTAATTAAAATAAACATGTATTGAAACGTTGAAGCAATATTCATTTTAATTTGGAATCATTTTCAAAAGCAAATTGCTTGTAAGTTGATACGTTTAACATATACAGTGAAGCACCGAACATACGTTTTTTATGGGACTGTATGAAAAAAGCGTACCAATGAAAAAACGCATAATAGGCATATGTTAATGTGTATTAGACTTTGCAGGGACCAATTTTAAAAACGTATAATTGATAAAAACGTATAAAAGAGAAACGTATAAACGGTGCTTCACTGTATTTCCGTTATCTTGAGAGACTTAAATTACTTAATCCAATGGATTACGATGTAAAGAAACGCTAATTTAATATCACTATGGATAACCATTTCGTTTTCAAAAGAGTTTCGGTGAGTTTATTTTTTATAATCTTCAAAGCGTTTTACAACTTTCAACTAATTCAAATTCACCCTTGTCTCTTTTTTTGTTCTTTTTGGAACAGTTTTATACAATTTTATACTTTATGCCAACATATTCAACATAATTCAACATAATGCCAAGTAAAAATTCAGCAAAACATATTTGAAACTATAATTGTAACTTAAACCAAATAGGCAGACCCGATATTTAAGGTGGTCAGGAAAAGCCATTACAAGCTCTGATTTTGAAAAAATAATGTGGATAAATCTAAGCGTGGGTGGTTTTTACTAAATGTCGATGTTATATGCATTGAGTATATACCCTTTTCACCACCCCTTGGATAAACTTAAAATGACGAGTTTGCAAATAAGTGTAGCTGTTTTCTGCATGTTAAATACTATATTTCACAAACTATAGAGATTTCTCTAGTTGTCAGTTTTAACGAAGCGCATATCGTCACCTCAGAGCAACAAGATATCTAACAACCAATAGAACGAACGGTGACCGATGAAGGTGTGGATCATGTGACCAGTCACCAGTCACCGGACGCTCCCCCTGCTGTGCAAGTGAAGGGAGGTATAGCTGTCGGCGAAATGAAACCGCAGCTATTCTAGTTATTTCCCTCTTGAGTCTTGACTACATAGGTAAAAGAAAAATAACTCAATGTAAAAGGCGCGGCATTTTACATTGCCGCGCATTTTGCAATCCTACTTGTGATATTAATTTATTTGTATTCGCACTAAAATTAATTTTGAAATGAAGATTTTTTCCCCCATTAATACGGTTTCAGATCTCATCTAGGAAAAATTAACGAATGAATGAATATTTGCAATAAATAAATCATAAATTCGTTTTATTTTTAAAAAAATGTTCGTTATTGAAAATTGATGATTTCAAAAAAGGAAGGAAAAAAAAAAGATAGCCTGCATGACCACACTGAATTTTAACGAAATGAACTCTAAATTCTAACCAAAAAATTTTCTTTAAAAATGGATGATCCTACTTAATATATTTGAAAAATCAAGTGCCGAATAAAAGTGGGGACTAAAAATACCAGTTATCGGTTGGCGAAATTGTTTCGCTTCCGCTGCCTGTTTGCCACTCTCCCCAACCCCACTGAGTTGCCAGAAAACATTCTTTTTAAAAATGAAACTAGATCCTCTTTGCATACTTAATACTTGATTGTACAATTAACATTAATGCCACTAATTAGTTACATTAACCTTTATTTGAACTGATAATATTTATATTTTAGTGGTAAATTAAATGCTACTTTGTTGATTAGTTACCTGTTTTACAAATGGAGTGGCGACTACAAAAAAATGTGGCTACTATAATTGCCTTTTCTGACTACTGGTGACCAGAAAATTCCCCCAATCTTTATCTTTGAATCCTTTTCTTTTTGAAAAAATATTTATTTATTTATCTAATTACTATATGCAGATGAGAAGGCTACGATAGCATTTCTCAAGGGATTGTTATGGTGAAAGTTCTTTCAAACTGAGCATAATAACGGCAAAGTCGCGGACGGCTACGGAGAAAGATTTCCTGAATTTGAAAAATTAAAGATTTTTCTGTGATCTTTGTTTGTATGCAGGGGTGCTCACCCTGCTCCAAGCTCAAAGGCACAAATCACTCCTTCACCCACTCTCAATGTTTATAAACTATCTTACGCTGAAATTTTGGAATAAAGCTAAACCTAGCACTTTTAGAGTCTCAAATTCCCAGTTACTTAATTCGGCAAAATACATGAGGTATTACATACACTATATGACCAAAAGTATTGGGACACTTTCAAAAATTCACAATTTTATGGATTTCTCGATAAATAAAAAACCAATTGCTCTCTGCTCTGTAATTTTTTTCACATGAAAAGTATACTCCAGACGTCAAATCCAATAACAATTAAGTCTGCTATTCATTTAGGGGACCAGCAACAAAATATACGTTCTTATCATGAATCACTCTGTAACGATGGCAGGAAAGTGTTGCCAGTTTGCGAACGACCCCTTACCATTCGTCGCCTATCCTAGAATTATAGAAATTCGGCTCATTAGATCGCTGATAACATTTTAAATTTTAAAGAAATTGCGGTGAAATTTTTTTCATGGATTGTAGGAAGTATCTGAGCTTTGGATTATGAACGTTATAAATTGCTATCTTCCGTGCATGCGCAGTGAAAAATTAATTGCTTTAATTGTTCATATTTCATCAATTTTTCCATATTTTAACTTCAAATTTTATTATTATGTCTCTCTAAAATGCTGTCAAATATTCTAAAAGTTTAGTAACGTTTGACGAAATACTCTGCGTGATATGAGGCGAAAACCTTCAAAAAAAAGTTTTCATTTTTGAAAGAAATGCTTATATTTCCATGGGTATAAGAGATATTTTCACAAAACTATAAAAATAAGTTTTTGATAGATTTTTAACTCATTTCTGAAAATTATAGCTTATTCCCAGCAATTTACAATGAAAAATGATCAAAACACCTTTTTTTATTTCCTCAATTTGTTGTTGGTCCCTAAATGAATAGCAGACTTAATTTTTATTGGAAAATGACAACTAGAGTATACATTTTATGCGAAACAAATTATAGAGCAATTGGTCTATTATTTCTCGAGAAATCCCTAAAAATGTGAATTTTTGAAAGTGTCTCAATACTTTTGGTCATATAGTGTATATAGTGCTTCTGCTTCAACACATTGAGTTTTTATTAAAATTTTCTAATAAGTCTTGTGAGTATCTGATCCTCGTTAGTTGTCATAATAAATATTAAGGGTTGTCCTTTTTCTCAGGAGGTACGAAAATATTACCTAGATATATATCTGCCTGAAAAAAAAATCTCGAAATACTTAGGTGAAAAAAATCTCAACGCCTCGCTCTGCCAGATTTTAAAGTTTTTATCGCTCTGCCTCGTTTTCATGTATCTTGCATTTAATGAATCAATAATAAAAAATAAAAAAAGGGCAAGAAACAGATTTGCAGGAAATACATAAAGTTACGACAAAAATGAAAATGAACAGCTTACATTCAGGAAAGCAATTATAAGTACAAGTAAGGGTATTTCACAATTTAAAAAAAAAAAAAAAAAAGAAAAAAACCTAGACAAACTTTTTTTTTTTTAAAGTTCTGTGTTACGCACTTCTGTGCCGAAAAATTATAGTATCGTGTCTTCAGTCACAGAATAAAATGAATGTTCTAATCAAATGATTAGTAATTTTATCATTCGTACTGAACAAAAATCTTTTTTGAGATCCCATGTTTTCTATTCTATTGACTCCTAGTAATATGTAAATAGAGCGAGAGAAAGGATTTTGCTTCTTATTTAAGAGAGGGAACCATTTCTATATTTAATTAATATGATCTTTATCGTAAGCATACTATTTACTCAGAAATACTCCCTATTTTTCCAAGCACTCTGTTTGGGGGCTATGCTTTTTAATTTTTTCGAAAATAAAATTTTCAAAATGCAGTTTTAAACGATCTCTGGTAGTATTTGGAAACGGGGAGTTCGGAAGCTTTCCCCGGAATTTTTCGAAATAGTCTAAAAACGCAGTCTTAGTGTGATGTTAGGGGGGAGGAAAAATTTTCAAAGAGTTATAAACATGATTGTAGGCCATCTTTAGTAACGTTCTGGGACATGCAGGTTTTTGAAATCAAAGTTCCAAAAATGCAATTTTAGACGACTTTTTTAATGGTCAAAGAAGGACTTTTCGCGAACTCCCTTCCCGAAATTTTTCGAAATTAAAGTCATAAAAACGAAACTTAAGACGATCTTTAATGATGTTTTTTTTAAGGGAGGAGGGGGGGGCGCCTACGTGACCTGAAAACCATTAAAAGTAAAATCTACTTAAGTTAAACCTTGAATGAACACAAACAATTAGTAACCATGGCGACGAAAATTTGACTTCTTAGTAAATATTAAAACAACGAGCTAGAGTTATTCTTGTCATCATGACAATCTGAAAAATCAGAGAAACATCAGCTTTGGTCAAGTAAAGATAATAAGCATTCGCAATTGCTCAAAAAAAAAAAAAAAAAAAAAAATATTTTTTTTTTTTTTTTCTGGGAGAATAAATATTGTCCTGAATTTTAGTTGTTTTCCAAAAATGATAGCGCTGTTGGAGAAATAATATTTAAGCAACGTACTTAAAAATATATAAAACATGTTTTTTAATTGTAAAGACTATCTGTACAAGCTTGATTCGCTCTGAAAAGTATGGAATAACACAAGTACATGATTTTTTGATTTAAACACTCAAAACTTGCAGTTAATCACAATATCGATATATTTAAGCTATTTCCAAAACAGTTAATTAAAAATAAGTATTTTAACTTAATTTTTTTTTTCATTGTTTCTGGCAATAAATAAAAACTTGAGGAAAACGCAGGAATTATGACACAAAATGTAAGCTAGGAAATAGTCTTTAATAAAAATAAAATTAACCACGATTCGCATTGCTGCGCTGGAAAATAAAAATTATGCTATTTTGTTTCTCACGTAATGTTTTAAAAACTGTATAATATCGTACATGTCTTAAAAGAAGGAGTAATATTGCGACCCCATAAGAAACGTTTCACGATTCTATTTGGGGTCAAATTATGCATCGTTTTCCTCCTTAGGAAGTTTTCTAAAGAGAAATACAGTAAAATCCTATTAAAACGTATACTAATGCAACGAAATACTTGTTTCAACCAAATAAATTTCCAGTCCCGATTCTGTAATTCGATGGATTTTACTGTATATTATGAATTACATGTTCAATGTGTATCTACCTTCTAAAGAAATTTGATGAGTCTAGCTCTTAAAGACAAAAATAATTTTCAAAAACGTTTGTTGAGCTGTGGAAAGCACTTTATGTGTGTACATTTGTAGTAACATAAAACACATGTAAAACAATGCAATGCACCAGATGCACCTAGTATCTGGAATATGATTTAATCTATATATAAAAATATTTTTCTACTGGAAGGAAAAAATGTCCACTTTTCGCATTCGACAGCATTGTAACAATGTTCATTATATTGTTAATAAACAATTTGACTCAGAAATATTCCTTTCAAATCTATTTCTTTTCAAACCACAAATTTGAAAAAAAAAAACAGATGTTGCTAATTTAACAGCTAATAGCACGCATCTACATGGATTCACTTTCAAAAGCACTTGATTCTTCAAGAAAGCCATAGAAAAAGAGGAAAGAAGAAAGGACGTCCAGCGAAGGTCATTGAGGGGAACTAATGAGAGGGTAATAAATCTTCCACCCCATTAGCGCTTACCCCTCAAAAAGGGGAGTTTACTATAATGGGCGGAGCGAATGCAAAAAGTGAACGTATTTTAATTCTTTTTTCAATAGTTAGAACCCAATATTTGTTTAAAAAGTGGTCGCATTATTTCAAACAAGATCTCAAAAGAGAGCTGGAAATATTTTGCGTGTCATGGCGTTCTTAAAACTTCGATAGCACGAATAGCAGATGTTTGACAGAGCGAAATGTCCAACAGTACCTCGTTTTCGAAGAAATTCATTTTTTCTCGAATTTTAAAAAATCGGAGAATGGACGCATCAAAAAAGTAAAAACTAAAATACACAGACATAGTCTTGAAAAATACTCAGAAAAAAAAATTGATCCGAAAACTTCACAGGAATTTGTAAAACAAGCTCCAACTTTCCCCGTAGGTTAACATTAGATCCGAATCTTTCAGACTCTCAGTGAAGAGCAACCTTAAGGGAGCCAAAAATTCTGTATTAGCTACCAGTTTGTTTGGCTCTCTTGGCTCCCTTAAGAGATTTTTCGCCTCCAACTCATGTGATTCCTATTCCGGGCTGATGAGTGCTAAAAAGCACGAAACTGCAGTCCTCGGATGGAATAACTGAGCTGGCGGTGTATTTTAAGTATAACATTAAGATATTTTACTGATGCTCTGAGGCGACGATATCTCATGCCGTAACTAACATACATTTGCATGAGATCGTGATGCAATAATGGAGCTGATTTCTGAAAAGGTAATGGAAATGTCTTACTGAAAAGACTTCATTATCACACTGAAGGTAAATTTTTGAAGCTACACTTTTGGCGAGGGAAAACTAAGTACCTTATGCAAGAGATTCCGAGTGTTCCAAGTGTTTCCAAGCAACTTTATAGGTGTCATCATTACTTGGAGATGGCACTGTGAAAACGTTGCTAGTGATCTTACATTTTCCTGTCCGAAAGGTCGACAAATGCGAAGTAATTGGTCACACCCAGTTTTACTTGTCTTGCAGAAGGTTACTATAAACATTTTTTTATGAATTTCACCTCCCCAGCTATTTTTGGTGTGTAGTTTACGTGATTCCGTTTTTCTCATAAATACTGTACTCTAGCGTAAATGGAAGCAACAACGTCTTCCATTCTTCCTATTTTTGGATCATCAATTATCGATGTAAATTGCACGTTTATGTGTGTTTTACATAAATTCAGCTTATAATTGTTTGTGAATTTTTTTATTTTTTAAATTATTTCAGATTCTATTTGGAGCTCAGCTGGTCACTTGCAACGTCCGTGCCACTGATTGAGTATTACTGGTGTCGAATTTCTTAAGCGTCCAAATTGATTTTGTACAGCGCAATTATCTACCCACATCAACCTCATGAGGAAATAACTGGGGAGCTTCCACCTGTCCCCTAGTCTATAGGGTAAAAGGAAGCATGATTCCATTCACTAACACAGTCAATCAGTCAAATTTGTCATATCCAGTTGCTCTCACAGAGTGTATGTACGTCTCAATTCACCTAAAAGAAAGGGTAGGATATATCGAGAAGAGATAAAATGGAGATAGTGGAGATTTCCATTCGTGAAACAAAGATACTAAGTCACGTGATAGATTTTAAAGCGAAGCATTGGGAGAAATCAGGTTTCTTTCGCTAGTTCACGCAAAACGTGTCAATTAGTCATCGTTCCTAAGTCACGTGACTTGAGATCATTGCCCAAGCTTTTGCTAAGCCAATGATTGGACTTGCTCCCTCCACTTATAATTCCTGCTCTAAGGAAGGATCTAACTTTGCAACATTGATATTCGGTTTCTATTTGCCCCAACTGATTTTATGCCCTGTAGTTTTATTCAGATATTTTAATTGCAAGTTTTCTTTTCTTTTTTTTTTTTACCTTTCGTAGCTAGAAGTTGAAATAAGACAAGGTACTGATTTTTAATCTAGATATCTCGGTTTCAATAATTATGTCCCTATTTTACATTACTTTGTTTGATTCTGTATTCAGTTTGAATATTCAGTCATAAGTACCATATTCAATTAAAAATTTGTTAGAAAATATTTATTTTTTTAAATTCAATTTCATTAATGATTTTAAGAAAATCATAACAGTTTCTTGCATTAGCGTTATACATTTTATGCGTTTTTACTCCCCCTTAAATACTTTTTTGTATCAATTCGTCGTATAAATATGCGCACCGAAAAATTTCTCTCCTATAATCTATTTGTGAACGTTAATACTCAATTTGAATTAATGAGGAAAAAATCTTCATGCGTATGCGAACATTAACAGCTTCTAAAGAGAACTTATCTCTCAGTCTGTTTTCCACATTTTGTCTTTACATGTCCGGAAATAAGCGGAATTGTTGCCCCGTCTTTTCCTACAATCCATAAAAAAGACAAGAAGTACGTAACATTATATGTGCCCAGAATCCGGACTGAAACTTTTTAACTTTTATATGAACACTCTTAGTATTAATTTAAGCGCAGAAAGAATAATTTCCCCTTCGAAATAATTCGTTCTGTGAAGCCTGAACTTGGAAGAAATAAAAGTTTCCTTTTTTCGCTTCCAAAGCATATAAACGCGTAAAACATAGGAAATAAAAAAGAATATTTTTGCTATTATTTGCAAGTGAGCAAAATTATAGGAAAGAGTAGCACGAAGTAGCATCGAAAATGATTTTTCAACATTTTAACCCTAACCTGGTGAGACGAATTTTTGTAACGTTTTTGGTAAGTTGGGGCGTATGTTGCTTCATCAAACGTTATATACAATCTACAAAATTTGCAAATTAAAGTAGGAAACTTTCGAATGGTATTAGAATTAGTAATTTTTTATTATTAAAAATAGACCTGTACCGTAAGCTACTTACATATAAGGGGAAATTCGGTAATGAAGCTCAGCGGGCTAACTTACAGATAAGTGTACACTCTTATTTTCAAATATTAATTCATTCATTAAGGCTATTAAATACATACGTTTAGCTGAACGAGCATGCTTGTATTAATTTTTGTAATGCTTTGTTACGCCATTTATAACGTATTCAAATCTAATATAGAGATGCAGGGTGATTTTCCTCACGTAAACAGGTAAATATAACCAGCAGCTTAGTGATTGACACCAGCTTACATCGATGAGACAAAGTTAATTTACGAAGTTGGTGATGATCCAGATGATTTGTTTCGAGTCGAATCGGATATCTAGACGGAAATCTTGGAGAAATTGTATCAAGTAACGAAACGCGATTTTGATCTACTCAATTTTTGTCTTCCATTTTATTTAAACAAATGAAATAAGACTATGAAATATAATTGAGACATTTTGAAAATAGATAAATATTGACTCAAAGTTACTCTGAATGACTGTACTTTATGTTTCTCCCTTTTGCATTGATAAATGATTTGACAGTTTCATTGCTTAGCATTTGCTCCAAAAAGAAAGAAAACGCTAAAAAAAATCTACGTTTATAGTTGGGTAGTTATTTGAGGAATAGCACAATATTTAACTTAAATTTTTGCTGAAATAATGCATATAATTGAAGTGAGGAAATACGATATGTAAACGCAGATACAGTAAACTCCCGATTATCGGCGGTTGGATTCTCTGCGGTTCGGGTTATCCTCTGTTTTTTTCACGTTTTTTTTATAACGGTGATGACTTACAACTAACCGACTTTTTTGTAAAAATTTAAGGTATGTACTATATAGTCATTATTATTATTTTTAAACTTATGATTGTGTTATTGTTCGTTTTTAGCTTTTACATATATTTTTTACATTCAATATTTCGTTTTTTGCTATTATTTTATGTATGTGTGAGTGTTATTCATTAGTATCGTTTTTATCTATCATTCGGATTATCCGCGGTTACCCTGCCACCCTGTTCCGTGGATAATCAGGAGTTTACTGTAAATAACTTACTTTTATAGGCTTAAAAAATCGAAGAAACTTTCATTTGTCTCACAGCTCAAAACAGCATAAACACACACGTTTGAAACGTGGGCGTAAATTACTCCAGATAAAGCGTGACTGAACATCGTAACATTTAGCGGCACAAACTTAAACGCTGTAAAAGCTTCTTTGTTTCACTGTCTCACTGTGCACTAATCCTCTTTTTTTTTTTTTTTTTTGTCTTTTGTCGTCAAAATATTTACTTAATTCTAGTTTACAAAACTCTCCTCGTTTATGAAGTGTATAACAAAATTAATGCATACGAATAATTCTACCATTTTCGGCTGCGACTTATTTCCTGTTCAATAATTTGGATTAGGTAATTCAAGTTATTAGTAAACAGGGAATGAATTCTGTATCTCAAAGCCACATAATCGCTGCTTGGCAGAAGAGCGTATAAATGTTTGTCTGGTGAATACAAATGTTGGGACATGCTCTGTTGTAACACTAGTTAAGGGGTTTTTTTTAAATATATGTATATAATTATTTTGTTACTGCTGAATGTGGAGTAATACTCTACGCAGAATGTAGTATTAATCTGAAAATTGTGGCATTTGGACTTACGTTAGTCTGACCCTGAGTTACAGGATTTATAAATAGGTAAAATGAAACTAGAGTGGAAGAGTGTTTATATAAAAATTTCGTTTTAAAACTGTTTGATACAAAATAATACATAATAATTTTGTCATTAGAATGATATTCATTTGTGTTTCAACTTTGTTGTAATTACAAAATCGGAAACCATTCACAAGTCATAAGTGTAACTGACTAGCTTTGTGCTCTTGATTGAATAAAAAAGAAAGTATTGTCAACTATTTTTTTTTTTTTTTTTTGTTTCTTCAGCAAAGACGTTTTACTTGCCTTATAGAAAATACTTTATACAAATATTTAGCAGTCTTATTACAAATACACTTCCGATGTTTTGAATAAAGTGTGCATAAGACGCAAGGCATTACTGTCTCAGACTCACAACCGCAGTTTAACCCACGTAAATGAAGACTACATCTGATTTTTTTTTTTGTTGGAAACCGGAACTGAAAGCACTTAACATATTTTGAATTTGCAAAACGCAGTTAATTGAAATGTATACAAATTATCTCTAAGCGCATTTTGTCCTTATAGCAATTTATCTGCCCAAGGAACGAGATGCCATTCTAGAATCGTTGATAATGGACTACACCATCACCAGAATACATAATGAATGAAATACACGAAAGAAATAACACAGAGCTCTTGGCAGATAATTTGTGTACAGCTTTAAAACTTGTTTAAGTCATTAGGCACAAGTGTTAAGAATAGCTTTGCTGCTTAAGAAATACGCTGCAGGGAAACTGATTTTTTTAAACATTTGTTATTTAACAAATATAGTATATTTCCAATTGGAAAATTAAACAGTTGCTAATTCAATTAAAATTTTAGTAAAACTTTCATTCGCTTAAATTAAGAGCAACAGAAGTGTATTTTATGTAAGCTCTTTGATATATTTTTTGTACCACGAATACATATTTAACTTATTACGGAAATTTTACACAGAATATATCTATTTATTAATTGATTTGCTAATGTTTTGATTTAGTGACATCTAACAATAGATGATGAATTTACTTGATTAAAATTCAAGTGAAATAATTGATAATTAATAAATTACTACATTTTAATTTACATATCGTTTTCCTTTAAAACATATTAAAGGTGCGTTAGTTTTTTTAATTTTTCTTAAACTAAACAACTATTGAATCTCTTTACGAATAAAGAGGTAACGATATGATACGATCGTTACCTCTTACGATAATAATGTCCCGTTGACAGAGCCGTGTCCAAGGGGAGGGTTTTAGGGGTTAAACCCCTCCCATTGGGGAAAAAATAATAAAAAAACCAAGTGAAGAAAAGTGCACAGCTGGCTTAAAACTAACTTTAATGTTAAATTTTGTGTACAGCATTTTTTAAATCATATTTTGAAAATCAGTGATGGAGGAACCGTTAAATGGGCTGTCAAACAAAGCATTCACTGTGTTTAATATTGCTTTTCATAAGGAGGTTATGATGACTTGGTCGTTTCACAAAAAGAGATGAATGTTGCCGCTATAAAGATGCATTGTAATCTCGTTTTGGTAATGTAATTTGCATATGCAATGAACCCTTTCTTATTTAGTTTGCTTATCCTAGAATATAAATCCTGAATACATAGTATGTTACAAAAGAAATTGTGAATTTGTTTATAGTACTTGTTGCAATGTACCGCGCAGTAAACAGGTAATAAAGTTTGAATCTAAACAAGAAATAAAATGAATAACTACTGAAACTACTAGCACAGCCAGAATTTGTCTTCTGGAAGGTGGGTTTCATAACTATCCTTACATGTACAGTACAGCCTCGTTTATCCAGACTAACTGGGCCAGAAAGCAATCCGAATAAACGAAAATCCGCATAGTTCGAGTAATAAGCAAAAAACATTCTCAAATAAGCAGACTTATCTTTTACTGCAGCAAATAAACAATGTTTTCTACCAAAAACCTTCATAGTAACATTTCTCACAAATACTTCATCATTCATGGTTCAGCTGCGGTGGCTTTGGACTGACACTTATGTTGTATGCAAGAGTTCTACATTTAATCGAGACAAAACTGGAATATTTGGCGTATTTGTATGTAGTTTCGTTCTTGCAATCATAGTTTAAAATAATTGTTAAAGTACAGTCGAGTCTCGACTTACGCGAGGGATGCGTTCCAAGACTCTTCGCGTAAGTCGAAATTTCGCGTTGTGGAAAAATATATGTACATAATTTTTTTAGAACCGTACGGAATTCCTTTAGACACTTATACACACCCCTCAAACTGCTTTAAAGCATTCCTCAACTATACATTACAGTTTCTTACATAAAGAACAGAACTTTTACTGTATTTAAAAATAAAAAGGGTTTTATTCAACATGAAATACTTTAAGATGCACAAAATGAATGATCAATGGGAGGGAAAGACATAAAATAAAACAGCACGGTACGCACAGTATCTAGTAATAATAAAATGATGCACTATAATAGTACTATACACTGTACAGTAGATACAGTAACATATTTATGAGTTAAAAAAGGAAGATAATGATAATTTATGCTCTATGATCATTTGTGGCTCTGTTTGTGACAACAACCACTCTTCCTGATCTCTTTAATCCATAATACAAGAGCAGCTTCTAATTTCATTTTATTTACTTTGCTATACTGATCTGCAAGCTTAAATATTGAAACTAACTTCTGAACTTTTACGCATATCTTTTTGTTTTGACTTATAATTGTACGCATGGAAGATCCACTCATATTTATTGTTGCTCTACCATCGACGTTTTGTAGTTGTTCAAGCATCTCGAGAATCTTAGCCTTTTTTTAAAAAAATCAGAAACTTGTTTTTCTTCCCATCTTCACAAAGTGTAGATAAAGCTGCCACTATGGAACCAATATATTTCATCAACTTTAATATTTAGAATGAAAAAAATAAATGAAAGATGCTGAGCGGTTATTTTGATGCACTAACAACTCGATGCGTAGACTAGTTTAATGTGGGATCTTTCGCTCTCAGTGACACTTAAAGTGATGTAATAACATTCACGAAATCAATATTTAGTAGCCAATAACGAAACCGATACTTCCTTCTAAAAATTTCTGTTGTGGACGAAAAAATCGCTTTAGCTCTAAAGCTCTATAGCTCTAAAATTTGTAACTTGGGAAAAAATTCGCGTTATAGCCATTTCGCATAAGTCGAATCGCGTTGTAGCGGGAGTCGACTGTAAATATATTTTTGTTTAACTTAACAAATTTGATCCGAATAAACCGGAGATCCAGATAAACAAGGTTCTACTGCATATAAAATGCAATAATTGATTTTTTCGTATTAGCCCCCCCCCCCCCTCCTCCCCACTAGGCCCATCAATGTGACCATTTAACAGAAATGAAATATTTGACACACTGACGCACTTGACAATGAGTTATAGGTATTTGTTGTGTTTTCCTGACAATGCAGGTAAGAATTATTGAACATTGAACCCAAAACCCCTCCCTTTATGAGATCCTGGACACGGGACTGCCCGTTGATAATAATTAACCAGTTTAATTTCTCCCGTACATATTTCGAAATTACTTGTTCATCCTTTGAAGCTGTCAAACTACAATGGAGGCAGTGAGAAGCAAAGGGTTGTACGTGGACATTTTAAAGTTTTGAGTACTTTTTCTAAACCATGCTGTACAGCAACATCTACCAGGGCTACTAGTACTATATCTTGCCCCGAGTTAGAGAAGAAGTTCACCTACGATTTGTACTTCCTATCTCGCAATTTTTTATTTTGCCACTTATATTCCTTCCTTTGCTTCGCACTGCCTCAATTGTCAGTGTATAGTATTATTGTTTCGTAATACTGTTATTACTCATCTCAGTAAAATAGAGCAAACTATTGGTGAGTAAGAGTTCCACCAATCAATTTTATAGGGATTGTCATTGTTGGAAGGTGACAGTGAAAAGAGTTGTTTTTTAAAGTTTAGTGATCTTATACTTTCCTCTCCAGCAGATCAACAAATGCGAAGTAACTGGTTTTATTTGTCCCATAAAAGGATACTGAAAACATTAATTTATGAATTTTATCTTCCCCGCTATTTTGGATGTGCAATAGATTTGTTTCCATTCAGTCCATACTTACTGTACCCTGGAGTAAATGTAAGCAACTAAGTTTGTCATTCTTCCTATTGTTAAGGAAGATCAAATATTTATGACAGTTATACTTTTGGACAATTTTACATAAATTTAGAACACCATTTAATTTCTTGTTTCGAATTTTCTGATTGTGCGATTTTAGCTTACATTTGAAAGGTTCAACGGGTTGCATACGAGCAATGGGCTGCAGATTAAGTATTGTTGGTCTATAACATTTTAAGTTTATAAACTAATTGTATATATCGTGATTATATCCATACATCAAACACATAAGGAAGGAAACCAGTTTGCATTTACCCCCTAGTCGAGGATGTGAAAGGAATCATACTGCAGTAAAAGGAAACATTTCATTCGCTAATAAATAATCACAAAGTCAAATGTTTCATACAGTTACTCTTAGAGAGTTTATCCTGATGGATGCTAAGCACACTCTTTTCATCGTTCAAATCATCTCAAAAAAAGGAATGGATCTAAAGAAAACGTATTTTTGTTTCCTCTTAACGCAGCAGACCCTAAGTGTTTTTTGTCTCATTGTGACCCAGCCTTCCCTGCTTAAGAAAAATTTTAAAGCTATTGTTTCTTGATCAAGTGATGCAATTTTAGAAACATTTTAACAAGGATACCACCACCTAAGGTTAGGAGTTTTATTGCTCATTAAGGAACTTGATGATATTTGGAACAATGCAGGGCTGCACAACGTTGCTTAATATCTTGATAAAGCATAATGCTAAACAGCAGTTAGTGAGGGCCATTATCAGCAACAATACTTCTTCAGAATCCTCCTCAATTATAATCCATCTTCCAATCATCAGTCAGAAGTTTTTCTCCCTCTATAGATAGCTAAGAGAGAAAAACTTTAAGACAAAGACTGCCTTCCAGGAAGAAAAATGAGAAAAATTGAATTGCGTCGATGAAGTATCACCAGGATCGTGTGTTAATATTCTTCTTTTGAAATAAATGTTGGGTAAAACAATCTATATTTAAGTTGTATGTCTAAAGAAAGTAAAGTGAATAGTTTTGTGTTGAAAAAAAAAAACAAAGCATTTAACGACCTGATTCCGAAATAACTATATATTTTACGTTGAAAGAAACTGCCACTGATACAATCAATTAAATATGTCCTGTGCTGTTTCATATTGATTTTCAACAAAGCCGAAAATTCAAGCCACTTCGCGTTAACAAGTACCATACAGTTATGGATAAAATTGTGAACACTTTTGGAAATATTTTAACTTTGTATACTTATAGAAAGTGTTACATTTTGGGAAATACAAACTCTTGCATATAGTCTTAAAGATTGTTACTTTAAAGGAATATTGATTTCAATACAGAAACAAACAAATTTCAAAGAATTTTAAATGCTAAAAAAGCTGAGCGGCAATAATTGCAATATTATAACGTGAAGAAAGTCTTCCTTCTGCAGAACACAGCACAATTACGATTTGTTCCAACTGTTACATACGAACATGATGTCAATTATGCTGGCAGCAATAAACGTTTCATTAATGCCTAGAACAAGAGGGGTAACTGGTCAGGAAAATTAGACAGCAAAAAACACTGTATAACTTTATAAATGTGGTTTTTTGAAGAAATATACTTATTTTTTCATAAAATACACCGCCAATTCAGTCATTCCAGCCGAGGACTGCAGTTTCGTCAGGGGCGGATCTAGAGGGGGGGCCATGGGGACCATGGCCCCTCCCAAAGCCTTGTGATTGTAGGATTTTTTTTAAGGAAAAAAAAAGGAAAAATATTATGAGAAGATAACAAAATTTAACACATGTGTTTTACTGA
This sequence comes from Uloborus diversus, assembly GCF_026930045.1. Taxonomy (NCBI): domain Eukaryota; kingdom Metazoa; phylum Arthropoda; class Arachnida; order Araneae; family Uloboridae; genus Uloborus; species Uloborus diversus. The sequence goes on from NC_072733.1 coordinate 152,736,910, forward strand.
AAAAGAAGTATAGGCCTTAATTGGGAGATAAAATATATCCCTATTCTCAAAACAAAACTTTTATTTCCAAAATTTTTCTCCATCTTTTACATCATTTCTTGATTCCAACTACAGACACTTGGTCGATCTCTAAATGCTGCTGTTCTCAGAGTATACCTACTGTTCACAAGACCAAAGAGAGCCTAAATTTTTGTTTTTATGGCTTTAATTTCGAAACTAGAGGGAGGACCCCCTTTTTCATGTGTTTTCACAAATGCCTTGATATGCAGCAAAAAATTGCATTTTAAGTCTTTTATTTGGAAAAAATGTTGACGGAAACTAGTTTATCCAGCCCTTATCACTTAACTTGCTGAAAAGCAACTTAAATGAAATGTTTTGGGACTTCAATTATAAACGATTTTTGATAGGACATCCTCCCTCCCTAGTTTATATCGTGATTATAGCTTTAAAAGGAAGTTTTTAGAGGAGCTCACGAATCTTCCATCCCTTTCTAAAATATGTATAAATATAGTTAAAAATCAAATTTTTAGAGCTTCAAAGGCAAAATGTTTCCAGGAAGGAAGGATTATAAGCACCTTCACACTTCCTTTAATGTAAGCAAACATTACCTAAAGGTGCATTTTTAGACTGGACAGCTGAAGAGCTAGAGAAGAGCACCCCTCCTCTTCTATAACTTTTCAATGCATGATAACAGAATATTTTGGTTTCTAAGCTTTATTTTCAAAAAGTATTTGGGGCCAGCGCCCGAAACCTTGACCTTTCTCCGTACATCATCAAAAATAGATTAAATGCGTTTTTAGTTTCCTAATTTTCAAAAATTACTCGGAAATTCAAATTTTGAATTTCTAAATCCACCCTTTCACCTAATGTCTCGATACCCCGAAAAAAGAGTTTTTAAAACCTTCATTTTAATAAAATTTCTATGGAGTTCGGAGTTTGTTCAAAAATTTCAGACGGCCCCTCCCAAAACAATCGGCTGGATCCGCCACTGAGTTTCGTGCTTATTAGCACTCATCAGCTCGGCATAGGAAGTGACTGAGCTGGAGGTGGAAAAAACTCTTAAGGAAACCAAGAGTGCCAAACTAACTGGCAGCTAATACAGAATTAGCACAGACCAGACGAGTGACCGAAGCAATGGTTCGGTTCAACTCGAAGGCTATAGGACGGTAACTTACTGAAAATACCATGCCTTGCCTTCGAGTCTTTCTATGAGCTTCATCTTCGAGTTTTCTATGAGCATTATGACATTTTTCTATGACATTTTCTATGAGCATACAAAGTTAATATATTTTGAAACGTGTCCACTGTTTCGGCCACCACTGTATACTAACAGCAGTTTAGGGCAGTTGCGCAGCGAAGAGGGGGTTTTGGGGGTGAATACATCCTCCAGAGCCATTGGTTTTAACATAAATGCAATTTCAAATACAGTAGTTTATGCATATTAAAAGGGCTGTTTTGATCAAAAAACTCCCTTCAGAAGGTATTTTTGATCACAAAACACTCTCCAGAAGGTATTTCTTGCTGCGCTAATGGCGTAGGGTGAACTAATTGTATTGCTCCTATATACAATAAAATGTCTTGCCGTTAGTTGATTTAAAAATCAGAACTTTTGAAAAACTGTGTTAAAAAGAAACCAAAATTGTCATACCTAATTGATCCTTTTAGAAGGATGAACGTTTTCTATAAAGGAAATTCAAACTCCAAAAATATACCCATCTGTGAAATAAATGCATTTATGATGAGTATTTTTATAAATATATTTTAACAAAGAACCTAATAGATCTTTAACAAAAATTTTCTTCCTCTTTAAGGTATAATTAATTACGCTAATATGCAAATAGCACGTCGAAAGAGTAGACCGCTCTGAAGCGATCAAATGATTAAAGGTTTTTGCTACAAATCAAGATCTTGTCATTGGCAAATTATTTTCATCTCTCTTCAATATCTTTAACGAACAAAATATTATCTTAAAACTTTATCACGTTGGATGTTTCAACTACTGGTAAAGCATCCCGTCAACAGCATTGGCACAAAAGAAAAATTTGAAAGAGAGTACGATTTATTGATTCAAAATCTGAATTTAACGCTGTTTCTTGTCACAAAACTCATACAAAGTAAGTTTTTACATAAATGGTGCGTGATAGTGAACAAACGATATAATCAATAGTGACAAATCATTAAAATTTCAAAATTTTCGAGGAAAAATTTTTACAACATTGAGTATAAGTTTACTAAATACCAACGTGTAAACATATCATGAATGCTTTTCGCTGATTGTGGTATTAATGAAAAAATAAGTTACACGCAGCATTGCGAAAAAGCCTTCATTTCCTTCTATGCAGATTTTTATTTTTATTTCTATTGCTGGGGTGAGATGTATTAAAGAATTAGGAGCATACAAGATACACGAACAGCAGAATATTTTTTTTCCTTAAACTCACAAGCTGAACAGCTAATAACATCAGCTTTGCATCAATCCATTAGTTAGCTAAAATATGACTAAATGCATAAACATGGAAGAGAAATCGTTCCCGGGTGAAAAATATTTGACAGATTATGCTTTACTAGCGTTGACCACTAATTTCAGTTAATTATAACTCATTTTAATTACCCTTATAAGGAATTCAGCATGGTTAAAATATAGTTACTTTCAAGTTGAATTTATTTAAAAAAATCGGAATTTGAAGATAAAATAAAGGAAGTGTTAATGATGCAAAAACTGGTACGTTTCGCCCTAATTACAGAAATTTTTGCGATCGTTCTCAAAAGTATATATTCCTCATTCTTAAATAGAATTATTGTTTTGACTGAATATCAAAGTAATATTTGCTGTAATGTGATTTATAAAAATAATTCTCTCTTCACTTTTAGCAAAAAAAAAAAAAAAAATATTTTTCAAATAATAAGAATTTGCAGTTCAACATCTTGATTCTTCACAACTTGTACTAAATGCTTGCGCAGCATCGTGACAAAAACAACCCTTTTAACTCCCAAGATTAAAAATTAATCTTTGAGAAACAGGTTTGCTTTCAGAAATGTTTTTATTAGTATTATAGAATTATTCTTGATATTCTTTTAAAATGAGAATTTCTCTCACATTCCTCTTTTGACAAAACATGAGATCAACTTACATATGAGTTTCTTCACTTTGCACCGGATTTGTTACTATTAATATCAAGTTTTCAGATTTTCTTTCCACATTGATCGCTTGAATATAAATCATTTAGCAACAGGCTGTACTGAATTTTGTATATTTTCTACAATGTTCAACATTTTAGACATTACAATTTGATGTACAAAAATATTTCAATGATTTAACTTTTAGGATGTGACAGCAAATTCGCAGCTTCCGTTCTAACGGTATGTATGTGTGTGTTTTAATTCAATAAGCTACGTTGTTGTAAAATGAATCATTTTTCTGAGAGCTACAACAGCTAATCTATGTTGTTTATCTGTTATAGCTCTCAGAAAAATGTTTTTTTAACTGATGTTTTTTTTAATTAAAGGAAGTGGTCAAAAAACGAGCTAGGTTCTAAATACGAGCAATACACTCATACACTGAAAGCCGGGGAAGGAGACTGTGAGCAGTCCCAAAAGTGGTACCGAGTGGATCAACAGGAAATGGCAAAAGACTTGTGAGCGAATGACCTTGTCTGTTGACACACACGTTTTTTTTCTTTTTTGAGAAAAACTTGCTTTTGAAGAACTTAAAACATTTAGACGTCTGTGCAAGCTAATTTCTGTCATTCTAAGTTATTCAGTAATGTAAGTGGCTTCCAGCTCAAAAAAAAGTAGATTATATGGGCTTTTTTGCTGGGCACTTGTTTTAAAATATTTGTTTTCTTAGTGATGGTTTAGTATATCATAGACTGAAATTACCGGATGGTCTGAAAACATCACCCAGAATCAACTACCAAGTGGTCAAGCTTCATTGTACAAACAAGTTATTCCATACTTAATGTCTCCAAACTCCACTATTGCAACGGAAAATAACAATCGTTGTCGCAAGAGTGCCAAGACATGCACCATAACTGAATTTGAGGAACATTTGAGACTTCTGAAAGCAAAAAATGAAGTAAATGATTTTTATTTTTCGTAAAATATATGATATGGTTGATTATCAAAAATCATGATGCTTTTCATTTATTTTTTATGAGCCCGTATTTGGACCACCCTTTGAAAAACCGTTATTTTGCCTTTCTTGTCGGATCACATAATTATAGGCGATGTAAACTGGTGCTCTGTGTTTGAGCCCTTATATCACATTCAAGTATGTTTCTAGAAGTAAATGATACTAAAATTATCCGTTCTGAGTGAATGAGTAAAGCGGTAGGTACCAAAATTTATAAGAGTAGCCCATTTTCGGACTACTTTCTCTACTTTTCCCTGGATTAGAGCTGTCAGTGTAATATTAAGTAATTATATTAAATTACATTTCAGTACACTTCAGAGAAATATAGCATATTTTATAGCGCTACTTTTAATAATTACAATCTGTTCTAAAGCCCAAAAAATAAAAAAAAGTAACCCATGCTAACCCTTTAAAGCACTTCCAGAATGTTCCTTAAATTTTATGTACATTTAACTTACAAAAAGAAATATGCGAATGCTACATTTGTTAAAAACTGAATTGATGTTTACCATATTAATAATAATTTGCAAATTACACAAAAAAGTTTCGCGAGAAAAATATGCTATTAACTTTGACAACGCTTAAAAAGTTCTCATTTTAACTTAAATTCTTTCTCATTTTTTGGACATTTAAATTCAACTCTCTACAGAAATGGGCGTATAAAGCTATGGAAGGAGAAAAGGTGAAGGGGCTATTTTTTGAAAGAGAGAGCAGCACTAAATATAGAAGAGCTTGACACTTCTATTTATAACAGTACAATAGTTTTTTCGAAGAATGACCAACATAATAAATTAACTTCACCCCTTTTGACATATGAAATATAAAGATGAAGACTCTGTCAAGATATTTTTTCTCGGTATGAATTTCATACCAAAAGCCATTTTATTGATGAAAATTATGTTTGAAAATCAAACATCAACACATTTTAAAACTTACAAGAGATAGAAGCAACCGAAAAGGGTTTGAGGAAAAACATGTTAGAGAGTTTTTTGAATTAATTACGGAAAGGGGAAATTCAAAAAATTCTTAGCTTTATTTCCCCCTTTTCAATGCCGTGTTTGGTTCATAGTGTAACGAAGTCCTGAGCAGAGGGGGATGTTCTTGTTAAGATGTAAAAAATGGTCGATGATCTAAGTCAGCAAGTATTGGAGGCGAAAACTTTCCTAGTTCTAACTTTTCATCAACCCAACAGTACAATTCAGTCTGCATATAACTCTCATCACCTTTTTCTTCGGAATGTACTTACAATTTGGGCATCTTTTTGTTTTTTTATCAACCCAAAATATCTTCCCAAACACTCTCAGTAAATTTAATGCTTTTCATTCCTTTGCTGAAATACCAGGAATGACATAAAATCCTTTCGAGCCCTGTTTAGTGTAACTGCTTCAAGTCATATCACTGCGACCCTAGCATCAGTAGAGAACCGAAACCGGTTACTTGTGCATCCATATTTGCATCACAATTTAATGTGTAGAGTATACCGGGTCACGTTTGCGCAGTGCCAGTTTTTCAAAACGATTTATAACTGGAGAGTCAACAGTCATAACAGACTGATGCTGCTCCCTAACAAATATCCTCAAAAGTTTTTGAGCATCAGTCGAGCTTCGGTCTAGCATGCAGAAAGAACAATCTGTTTTCTACCAAGTCGAGTAAATTTTGAGTTGAACGTTTTGAAGCTTATTGTGAATAAATAATACTTAGTTGAGAACAACAAATATATTAAAATTAGCAAAATTTTATTCTTTTATGAGAATTGTATTTTTATGAACTGAAATGTTATTAAATTGTTTTGCACGTTAAAAATAAATCCAAACTTTGCGACGGGGTAAGTTTATGCGTTGACGTCTGAACACCTTTACGCACGTTCTTACTTTGTTTTACTTCTAAACGTGCACTGACGCTTTTTTCGCTCCTAGCTGTCTCAAAACTTTTTAGTATTTTCAGGCTATTTAGTTTTGAAAATCACCATTTAATTTTTGATTGAGTCACAAACTCGTATCTTATAGCTTACAATCATGTACTGCTGTCTTCTTGCCTGTTCAGCTTTTACTTTATACACTATTCAGTCTGTAACAAATTTGCTCTATTTTAACGATGGTAAAACATTATGTTCAAAACAGTAACAGAACCACAATGTATAAAATTTAATAAGTTAAAACGTAAAATTTAGAAAATTCATTGAAAAATTTCCGCGTAAACGTGCCCCAGTCTACCCTAGGTCTACCCTACACATTTACAACAAACCGATTAAGCTTTTGGAAGCTCAGCATTTGAGGAAACTCAAAATGTTATCGCCGAGTAACGAAGCCAAAAAGGGTGGAGCTGGTTATGTAACCTTCGAGCAAACAAAAACTAACAAAATGCTTCTTCTTGAGTAAAGAAATGATAAATTTGGAACTATATAAACAAATTTAAACTTATTTTACAAATTTTCAGGATTTTAGAAATTATTCCTTTAAAAAATTTTAATGTAAAGTGATAAAGCTGATTCGATTTTGAATTGCTCTCTCTTACAATTCAAAAAATTGTATTCAGTATTACCTTCAATACATCTTATGTAATTTATTAACATCACTGGATCACTGCTTCTAACCTGGTAGAAAGGTCATAAGAGAGTTATCGTCTAAGCACTTTGCCATTTTGCTCCAGTAAATGCTTCAATATTTTTATTTTCTTATTTTCCCTAAGCGTTTTTTCTACATCCTCTATTTCTTAGTTTCATACAATTTTGATAGTTTCACCTTTCTTATAAATAACAGTACAAGGTGAATTCCAGCGGTAACGGAAGGACATTTTTTTACAAAAAAATCGATGCATTTCTGTCTGTGAGCTTATCAAAATATATATTTTTCAAAAACTGCTGCAAAGACTTTTATACACATCATGGTAAGTTTTTTTTTTATGTATAAAAATATCCTTCCGTTACCGTTTTTTTTTTTAAATTTGATTTTAAAAAAAAGTTACTAACGAAAAATTCTTGGCTTCGGCTTTTTTAGCGACTTACCATGATGTGTATAAAAGTCTATGCATCAGTTTTTGAAAAAATATGTATTTTGATAAGCTCACAGACAGAAATGCATCTTTTTTTTTTTGTAAAAACTGTCTTTTTGTTACCGCTGGAGTTTGCTACAATCATAGAAATATTCTTTAAATTATTATTAACTCAAACCATTAAAATAAAACTTTATTTAACTCGTTTTTTGTGCATATCACATTCTATTTCGAAACAACCTTCAAGTCAAAAGGAAACTCTTGGCGTGCTTTATCACCCTTTTCCAGAGAAGATAGATTGCAAATTCTTTATTGTTGTTTAAGCATTGTAAAATACTAAGCACTAAATCAACCACATTCCACTTCGTGCCCCAACCTTAGCGAGCGGAAAACCCAACCCCATACAATCGTCCCCTTTTTTATCTTATTTCTACCTCCCTCTTTCTCAGCACAAAGGTGAACCACATGACCATACTACCTGCCCAAGTCCACAGGTATTGACAATTACTGACCTTGACGAAAAGAAAGTCAAGCTGCAGATCCAGAAAATATGCTACTCAAGGATAAAAGCAGGCGTTCAACTGCCCCTGAACACAAATATTACCCTACCACCAAGTATTTTGCATCTTCAAAAGGTCGTCATAATTTGAAGCTTTTAGATACAAGCAAGTTTCTTCACAATTGAAGTCAAGGGATGCGAAATAACCAAAAGTTTTTGACGTTATAATCAAGCTATCGCTGAAACATATTTTGCTGTGGAAGGGATATACGTGGAAATGGATAAGCAGAAAGGGATCTTTTGTGATGTCTAATTACAAGCTAGAGGTGATTAAGGAGAACCATTTTGAATGAACAAAAACTTTATTTCGTTCAGAATACAATAGACGCTTCCTATTTGGCAAATTGGGGAAAAGTACGCTTTTCTCTGCCACTATAAGAATTCTGCTTCTGTCTCCCCAAATAGAAAGTAGCCAGGCCAAGATCAGACGTCTTGTTATCAGAGCCACACTGTACCCAGTCCATAGCAAACGTCTGCTTCGCTGAAACTATAATGTGTAATAAGTTGGTGAGATTCGCATGAATTTTTTTGATTTGAATCAAGTTTAAAACATATTAAGTTAAAGCGGTGTAGCTCTAATTTTGATGCTTTAGAAATGGTTGTTGAAATTTGAGTATGACCACTGTTAAACATTTATTATTATTATTATTATTTTATGAATTCCCATAATCCTAGCCCAAGTAAACAGGTTTTACCACAACAGCGCAACTTAACGCATGATTTAGTTGCTATTGTTAAAAACAAGCATAGTTTGCACTGTCTTGAAGATTATCAGAGATATTACAAAAGTTTGAAATAAAACAAAAGGCAATTAGAGGCACGCGGTTTTCGTCTATCAACTTGTTAGAGGTCAACGACTTGATATGCTTGCACCTTCTAATTCTGCTTCGGCTTTACAAAAAGAAAGAAGATAGTTAATTAAGAGTTCAACAATGATATCGTCCATAAGCTTTATCTGAATACTTATTGAAATCAAAATTCCTATCGAGATTATACATGCAATTAATACATGGTGCTTTAATTTGTTTCGGTGTTTTAATCTTATTTCATTTCTTACGTTAAAAATTGCATCTAGAAGATATGTAATCGACTTTTGTTTGCCTGAAAATGCTTGTGTAATCAAATTGATAGCAAAAATCTTTCTAAAAAATACATGAGTAAATTTATTTTGTTTAGTAAAACGAACGTACATTTATTTTCTGTATCTTTTAATACTAAGGCTTCCGATTCCTTATTTTTTAGCTATCACTTACACAAAGTGTCCGAAATCGAAAATGATATACAAAAAATCAGATTTGAACAAAAAAACCTAAAATAAACAATTACAAATAAGCAAAACTTCAGAATTCGATATCCGATTGTAATTATAAAAACACTTTAAGTACTTCTATCAAGATTAGGGGAGAGTGTTGTACTTTGGGACACTTTTCGTATTTTAATTTTTAACGTCAATTATTTGAATAAAATTTAAAATCTAAAAGTCACATTAAAGTACTCCAACATATTTCTATACAATATATATATTTTTTAATTCAGACAGTTTGAAAATAAAAGATTGTCAGCCATTTTAAGTAAAAATTTCAAGCTGTCCCAAGGTACAACATCCTATTGTACCTTGGAAACATCCTGTTGTACTATGGGAAAGTCTTTATAGTTCTGGAAACAGCCATATATGTCAACCAATTTTGCACCAAAAAACAAAAAAATATTTTTTTTCATGGCGGTGAATTAAATTATGAATAATTAATAATGAAATATGAATACTGAATTGTGAATTATTTTCCTCCATTAAATGTGTTCAAAAGGCTACATAAGATTAGAACATTGTTCCATGTTCCTAAACATATCTTAATTATAAAGAACTATGCATATGTTGTACCTTGAAACGTGTCTCAAAGTATAAATGTTTGGCTGTCCCAAGGTACATTCACCACGTGGTTTAAGAAAAACCAAAATAATGGTCAATCTAGATGCACTATCATTATTTTTTCATAACAAAAATATTTAAAGTACTTCTCTTTTATAACAAAATAAAATTCAGTTGATTAGTTTTACAAATACAAAGACAGAAAATTAAATAAAAATGAAGAAAATATGTACTTTGGAGGCATGAAATTTTCTTTCTCCCACAAAATCGTCAATTTTACTCATTTGTTGCTGATTTTTATACTATGGCACCATTTAGTGGTGAAGGTTACTATTAGAGATTACAAAAACATGGCTGCTAACAATAGATTCTTTGATATTAGCAGTGTCCCAAGGTACAACACTCTCGCATGCTATTGCCAAAACAAATGTATCTCTTTCACTATTGATAAAGTGTTCCCGCTTCTGGCTTTATGAATATGAATGAAAGTGAACCTGTTGCAATATCTCCTCGAAATCGGGAGGGTGTTCCGGGAAAACGTTTCTCCCCGTCTCATCCACGTTAGCTTCATTTAGTTATTCAGATAATCTTCGAGACAATCCGTATAACTTTGTGCCAAGTCATATTTTTCAGTTTAATTGACTTTAAGAGATTTCTGTACTTCATAATTTTAAAATTCGATGCTGTGAGAGTGGGAAGGTAAAGCGCAGTATCTGCACACCTTTTATTTACACCCGAACCTCTTTTTGTGCAGTCTTTTTATGTGCGATTTTTTTTTTTTTTTTTTTTTTTTTTTTTTTTTTTTGTGCGACTTTTTTTGTTCGAACTTTTTTTGTGCGGTGTATGAAAATTTCAATCAGATTGGGGGTCAATTGACGATAGTATTTATAAAACGGACGAAGTTATTTTTATGCGATCCCTATCCACAGCTCAAAAAGAGGTTTGTGTGTATTTTTCATCTATTGTGCTTTAATTTTATTGTGCAATCTTGCTTATTTGTTTTCCGCGGAAAATAAAGCACGAAAAAACGTCAAGTTCCTACATTTCACAATTGTTAGTATGGAATCCAAAACGTGTTTCTTTCAAATTTCTCAAAAATTCATTTCTACGAGTACTGGGCTTTACCTTCCCACGGCAGACAGCATTATAGTATAATGTAAAAAAATGAGGTGGTGTAGCCGGCTGCCTTGTCTAGTGGTCAAAGAAGTCTGACTACGATGGGGAGGTACCGGGTTCAAATCCTGGCTTGAACATGGATGTACTTTCTCTCTGCGGTCCTTTCTTTGTGTGAATGTGTTGTTATGCTGTGAATGGTTTGCAAAGCTATAAACTAGTCTTCATGGCATGTGTGTACTGTGGAAGTCGGACTTCACACCAATTTATGGTACAATTTTAAAAGTGAAGAAGGACGCCCTAACTGGCACACGGTCAACAACAACAACAAAGTGGAGTAAATTTATCCGGACAGGCTCAAAGATACTCAGAATGACTCTAATAGAAACATTAGTTTAAAAAGTTTAGGTAACTCGTAGGTGAATAAATGCTTGTACCTTCAGAATTTGTATGCTAATCAACCGTTGTTTTAATCCGTTTTCTTGTTAGCGAGAACTTTTTTTTTTAATTTTATTATTACTGCATGTGATGAAATCTGTTTCAAACTTTTAAGTGAATTGGAAAATAGATTATAATAGCTTCAACTGAGATTGTTAAGATTTGTCTCAAGTCAACCATCATCACGTTCATGAATTGCTATCGTTTCTTCCGCGGTGAGGATCGGTAAGGGCACTTTTTAATTTATAACGTCATTTCACCGAGAATAGCCGGGAGTTCGGTTTCTAGACAGGTTAACAAAGGCTTCGAAAAATGTGAGAAAGGCTCTTCTCCCGGTTCGACCAGTTTAATTCATGTGAGTCAATTTACGGGATGATTTCGAATTAATGTAGATATTAATTACAAACTACTAAAATGACCTTTCCCTAGCATTTTTATTGTACAGTTAAATTCTACGCAGAAAATAACTATAAAAAATGACAAAAGTAAGTCATGATGTTTAAGCTGATACTAAGAGCCAGTATTGCAGTCATTTTGCCTTAACGTTTGCACATAAAATTCTAATGATTGTTTTTTGCCCTGTTTTTAATCTTCACTGGCATCACACTATTTTTCATTATTCTGCTACTATAAATTTTTTTTTAAAATCCTTCTTTACGGGTTAACATTTAGTTTCCATACCAGTTAATCAAAGAAAGAACTAACTTACTTTGATCTTGAAGTCAGGTGGGCCAAATTTTAAAATGACAAGTGTATACAATTGTGCTCTGCTGACTTTATTCTAATAAATATTTCTTAGGACGTTGTAATTATTGTTTTCATTAGAAGGACGGTTGACGTTATTTCACAGCTTCTGTCCTTATTCTAACGGAACATTCTAAATCTCACTCTAAATGAGATTTAAAGAATGTGATTGTATTTTAATTGTTAGTTCTAGGGATTACTGTATTTTGTTTAATGGAGAATTTTAAAGGCATGTGACTTTATTTCATAACTGGCGTCCTTATTCTATAAGGGATTTTTATGAAGTCCTGTTCTTGTTCTAATAGAGATAATTACCTATTTACTGCCATTCACATTAGTTTTGTTGTCCTGATACTTTTAACTGTTGTTTCTGAAAATCAGCCTTATTTAGGAAATATTGTTCTTATTCCAATGGAAGTTTTGAGTGTGACTCCTGACTTAATTTATGAATTGTTCTCTTTTATTTAATGACTATTTTCTTATTTTTTACTCTACTGTTTAAAGCCTGTGTTTGTATATTCTAACCTAATCCAATATTTTAATGCGTAATTTATTTCAGGCCCGAATAGTGTTGGAAAAGTCAGCCGCCGAAAGTGGTTGCTTGGATAAAAAGATAGATGGAACTAGAAGCAAATGCTGCAAGAACGCACGTCTAGCTAGGGTAATTTTTTCACAATTAAAATTAGTGCTTGAAAATTCAAATTATTCTCATTAAAAAAATCTTTGTTCTCTTAACAGTGAAAAAGAGTGCGTTTTTTTTTTTCTTTTCATTTCTTTCCCTTTTTTTTTTTTTTTTTTTGCAAAATTTCACACTAAAATAAGATTTTTTTTAAATGTAACGCCAGAAATAGAAGAAAATAGCATATTGCTTTCGAAATAGCTGTTACAACTAATGCGAGATATTTTCTCGCTACAGTGTCAACAACGAATGATAATATTGTAGTATAAATATAGTCTTAACAGAGCAAAAATTAATATAAAATTAATAGTTATCGGAAAGAAAAACAAAATCAAAGATAAGTATCATTACCTGAAGATGAATACGCCAGATATGGCCATGTAGACCAACAAGGTCAACCAGGCAAATTTGTTGCAACAGTTATTGCAAAAGAGTCTTGTCAAAACTGCCTACCTTAATTTGAAGTAAATTTTTCTTCATCTTGGTTTCACTGAAGCTAACTAGTATAAAAAATACCGAAAAAGCACCGAATGATCGGGTGGAGGATATGGTCCTGTGCTGCATATGGTGCACGTATGTGAAGAAACTGTGCGCATTAATAACCAAGTGCTCTGAATGTGAGGATTGATATTTCTCCTTTACATTGGAGAAAAAATAAAATTTATGATATAGTGTTTTTGAGGTTATGAAACGTGGTTTAATTGGTTTTTATATTGAAAATAAAGACATCTTCAATTTTTTTTTAGTTTGATAGTACTTTTTAGTGTCTTTTCAGAGTTAGCCTAACTAGGCCCCGTGTTCGTAACAACGCTAATTCCTAGTGTTTGTTAACTGCTAAAAAAACATAATTTAAACTTAAATTTTCAGTAGAATATTTTTTACAATTTTTTATGAGTCATTTGGTGAATTTACAAAAAATAGAGGAACGAGAGATTAAACAAGGAACTTTTGGTCGGCCTAATTTGGTCCACTTGCCTCCAAACATGCACGCAAGCTGGTCAAAACACCATCTGAAAGCTAAACACTCTTTCGATATCAACTAAACAACAACTGGATAAAAAAAACTTCGTACATCAAGTAAAAATTAGCATATGCCCATAGGCTACATGTTTTTTCGAAAAGCAACCACTAGAAAACGTTGCAATCAAAACTACGTGATTGTTTACAGTTTAACGCATATAACAAATGTGTCGTTCAAGTTTTCTTCACTAAATAATCATTTAAAAAACATAACACGTATCATCATTAAAAAAAAAAAAAACAATTACATAAGTCCGTTTTAAACTCTTGCAGATCAGCCATTAAAACTAAAACAAAATAAGTAAATTGATAATGGACCCACTGCCGGATTAAAGACAAAACCTTCAACTTGTCAATGCAGTTTTCAAAGCTAAACCTAAACGGGTAAATTTTTAATTTTACTTTTATCTCACCAGATTAAAGGCAAAATGCTAATCTTACCGAGACAGGCTTTAAAATCTAGACATAAGCTGCGTACCAGCATATCGAAGACAAAAGCATTTTGAAGACCTTACCTATTTACTCATCAAAAGTAATGCATTATTTTTGATAAAACAAGAAACACAAAACCCATCCAGCTTAGAAAAAAATCATAAAACAAATATTCATCTTTTAACATATATCTGTGACATTTACTAGGCAATCTCATAATACGAATAGTCAAGTGTCAAAACCAACTCAAAGATTAAATTTCTCATGTGACGTTTCTCCTTAGCTTTTCACATTTCGTAGAAAGTAGATACCTCTGCTCAAAGAAAGAACTTGTCGACAGATTAATTTCTTTAAGGTTATTAGAAAAGATGGATTTTTATTGCACATATCAATTTTGGTCTTGTCATGTTTAAATTGGAAATACAAGCATATCATATTCCGAGATTTTGTTTTTCATTGACAGGTTTAGAACATTTTTACAGCAAAGAATATGTACATTAATTTATATTGCAATGTTCATTGTTGCCAACTTTTTGAAAGCTCGGAGTTGACAGTCTGGCATTTTTAGTAGTTATTATGACGGAAGGCAAAATTAGATGTACTGATGTGATATATTTAGATGTAATTTTATTTATAATAGAAAATCCTATTTCACTTACTTTTCCATTCCAACTACCAAAGTATTTAGTTTTGACCTCGATTGAACTTTATTGAGTACATAAATATTTGTCATAGTGTTTAATTTGCCCCTCAAATATTTGGAAATATAAATAAAGCCACTTAGTTCTTGGATTTTTTTACTTTTTTATGTCAGTAACATCAATTTGATAAAAATGACATATTTGAAGAGTGAAATCGGAGGAACAGCTTATTTGAAGTGTGTTTCAAGATTCAAGCAGTTTTGGTGAAGTTCCAAGTAAATTTTCAGTTGTTTCTCGATTTTCTAAGTGCAAGTGTCATGCTTATTAAATTTTTGTAGGATGGTGGCAAAGTGTAAAGATTCAATATTATTGTATAAAACATCAACTAAATTCATACACAGACATATTTAAATAAATAACACGTTAATTTGTCTCGATTGTACACTATTTTAAAGATAACTTTGATTGTTGACATCCAAAAAGATGCCTCAGATCAGGCAATTATTATAGTCTAAAATTACCAAAAGCAAAACAAAATCGAAAATTACTTGGCGAAGAAGAAGCATTGAGCTCAGTGAGCAAGCGCAGAAAATAAGCAACAAGTTTGTTGTCGCTCCAGGTCAAAAGATATTTTTAACAGTTAAATTTGACAAGAAAAACATTAGCAACAAACATTACTGCTAACATTACTACACGCCTTGAACAAATATTAGCAACAGAAATTACCGCAAACATTACTATAAGCATTGAACAAATATATTACAAAACAGCAACAAAAATATTTAGCAACAAAAATATTACAGCAACCATTACTACAAGCATTGAACAAGCATTAGCACCAAAGACAAAATGTGCACAAATTTAGGGATTCTTCACATAATGTGTTTACATTGCAACTGCACTGCCTTAGAATTGTTAATGGTAAGAGCTAATGTGCATTAAATACCGATCTATGAGAGCTTTAACATACAACGCTATTTGATTTCGACGCAACTTCAACGCAGTGATCGGGAACGTGGCTTGCACGTTACGTGGATCGAACGGTATTTTACTAACGCACGTTAGCTCTGCGATTGCGTGGTGTTAGAATCAGAAATGGTTGTCATTCTAAATCAAAACTATCGTGTGTTTGAGTCGAAATCCATCGTGCATCAGCATGTGAACGGGCCCTGAAATGATCATTTCTTTAGCTCTTCTGCTTAAAATGTTTAAATGCATAAATTTTCATTATCTCTACGGCCTTTCTAATTTCGCAGCTAAATTTGAAAATGCAGAAACGATTTAAATCTCTGAAACTTAGAGCCGTTTATTGTTTGGTTAATTTTTATTCAAGAAAAGGTCTGAATGTAAGAAGAATACATAAGTGAAGGACAATAAACTATTTTGAATTTCGTCAGAAGCGGTAAAGCATGAAGAGCGCAATAAATTTAAAACGAAACTACATCTTCCCATTTCCTTTTGAACGCACTAAAGGATGACGTCTTAGAAGCAACCGCAATTAAACGACAGCAGAAAATAATATTAGAAAAATAGAAGTGGAAATCCTCCCAACTGGACACAAATCTTTCGTAAGCATACTGAAAAAATATTCAGTAAATAGGAAAGCTAATGTTTCTTCCTGCGATAGATGAAAAGGAGTTTCGAGTTCTTTTTCTTTAATCCTCTTTTTAACCGACTTCAAAAAAGAAGGTTATGATTTCGTATTGCGGCTTTTTATGTGTGTTTTTGAATTATTCCAACACTACTGAACCGATTTGAAAAAAAAAAAAAAAATTTGTTTGGAAGGGTATACTTCCCAGATGGTCCCATTGTAATTTGGTGTGGATCTGATAAGGGGTCTCGGAGAAATCCAAGAAACTTTAAATTTCATACGTCATGGTCACGTGGTGTTGCTGCGATCGGTGTATTTTCACACCTAAGCTTTTGACTTTCTCTTGAACGATATTTAATTCTCGCGGCACATGGATGATTAATTTTCTCAACGCTGCGCCTTATTTTAATTTTTTATTATAGGTGTTACTAATGTATTTATTACTGCGTAGCAAAGCAGTAAATTAAATACATTTTGCCACTTTAATAGTTGAATCAATTACCTTAATATTTTATTTACTAATAAATAACTTTATTTAGGCACTAAAATATAAAGTTCTTTATTTCATATTCCAATTTTTAAATATATTTAGTGTTCAATTGAGGGGGAATTGACTACAGAACACCCCTTCCCCACGATTTGATTTATATTCTTTAATAATATACATTATAACTGTGTGTGATTTCTGAAGTTTGACCAATATTCTAGATTTACTATTTCCCGATGACGCCAGTTCAATTTGAAATTAGGGTTATATTAATTAGCAGGCTTCAAAAAAAGGAGGAGGTTCTGAACTCGTCGGATTTGTTTTTCTTTGTACAATGTTCCATAAATACTCGAAGACACCTGTACCCAGGGGCGTGCACAGGGAGGGGGAGGGACACCTGTTGGCTCGGGTGCGGGTCTGGAGGGAGTCCAATATTTTTGTAACTAACGGTGAAATATAGGGGTAAACAATATGGAGAGGGGCCCGAAAAAGTCATTTATGATGGGCTCCAAAATTTCTGTGCACGCCCCTGCCTGTACCGATAAGGAAAAGTCTTTTTTGTTTGAAACAGCATAGTTCCTCAGCGGTCTAATGTTAATCCAAGTTCAGGTTTGATGAAATAGAGGGAACTTTTCAAATATCATACTCACATTTAAATCGATTTGTACTTTATTAACTTTGTATATCGTCTCACTTAGTGAACCGGTTTTTATGCTTTTTTTTTTTTTTTTTTGTTTAGTGGTGGTTTTGTTTAGGGGTGGTCTAACTTAGGTTCCAAATCTTTAATTTACAATATTTCTTCTTTAGGGAAAAGTTAAGGGTAAAACAATAAATTTCATGCAATTTCCCTCACAAACGATTAAATATAAAACCCATTGATAAACAAAGGTCATAAAACAAAGGTTTATACTTCCTTTAACTATAGTTAAAGAAAGTACTAAAAATATATATTATTAAGAGTAATGATAATGAAAATTTTGAATTAAGGATTCTCTGAAGCAAACATAAAATTCATTCTAGTGGAATTTTTAATCTTCATCTATAGTGGGACCATGTGAAGAAACATGCGACTTTTATCGCGAGTTACATGACACTAATTGCGAAACATAAATTACAATTTACAATATTACAATTCTAAAATTTACAATTTTACAAAGTTAAACTTAAAGCGATTTCGTTTTTTTTTTTTTTTAGTGACTCGTGCATTTGCTGTCGGAAAGCAAACTTTGATAAAGTTGAACAAATGCTGAAGACAATTTTTTTTGTACATAGTTACGCATTTGAAAAAGCCTTTCTTCACAGTCGTTGGAAGTCTCCGAGACGCTCGCCGTGTTATTTACACCACTAAAAAGCAAAAAAAAAAAAAAACCCAGGAACTAAAAAGCAAAAAAATAACTGATTACACTTAAATTCTATTTCCTACCCAAACATAGAAATGAAATTTATTTTACAATTCCAGTACAAAAATCAACTAAACTAAACACCGAATTATAAAATAAACACTGATTTTAAATTACTATACGATGAATTATTTTAAATACCTAACTAATTATATACGATCTCTTAATTTTTAATAACCTTTTGGAGTCGGGGCCTCCTATAAACTACTACCTAACGTAAATGAGTAGGTTTAGTTTTAAAGACTAACATGGCGTATACTTAAATTAGTGTTTAATTCAGGATTCGGTGGGTTGTCAGTTACGTTATGTAGTTGTTTATAAGAGGCCCCGACTTCAAAAGGTTATTAAAAATTAAGAGATCGTATATAATTAGTTAGGTTTTTAAAATAACTCATCGTATAGTAATTTAAATCAGTGTTTATTTTATAATTCGGTGTTCAGTTTAGTTGATTTTTGTACTGGAATTGTAAAATAAATTTAATTTCTATGTTTGGGTAAAAATAGAATGTAAGTGTAATCAGTTATTTTTTGCTTTTTAGTTCCTGGGTATTTTTTGAAGGCGGTTTTTTTTTTATTTAAAAGTAATTGCATTTTATTACTGTAAACTAGGGGCTCCATCCCCTACTCTCTTCGCTCACCAACCACTGTTCACCACATACAGTGGCCCAAGGCCACCTGCGATTGGTGAACAACCAGCAATTGATGATTTTAATGCTTTTACCCCTGCATGGCCGGATTTTGACTTAACGGGGCCCTAAGCTTTTTTAGGTATGGGGGTTTGTAGTACGGACACCTTTTCTGTCGGTGGTGATAGAGGCCATCCCCCTCCCCTCCCCTCTCCCCCACACACAATGTGTTTTTTTTTTCCCCCGTGATGCATAAAGCCATGATTTTCGTTTTTTAATGTTTTGTCTGCTGTCGTTTTTAGATTGACCGCAAGAGGGGAATGGTATTAAGAGTAATACAAGTCTCCCATTTAAGTGTGATAGAGAACAACCCCAATTTTAGGGAATCTGGGGAAATTTTGAAAAATACATATAAAATTCTACATTTTAAACAGTTAAAAAAGATAATTGGAACTACAAAAATATCAGAGAAAAAATAGGCAAACAAATTTTATTAAAGTCATATACTTTTTTGCAAATTAAGATAGCAGCAGTCAACTGAGAGCAAGAGTGAGGGAAGAGAAAATATAATGAATTTTACTCACTTACATCTCCTATCGGTATTACCCCTCTAACCCACCGACAATAACAACAATGAATTAAATATACAGTCATCAATAGTAAAAAATGAAATAAAAGAAATGGTGTACAGATTTAGAAAATAGGTAACAAGAAAGTTACATACTACCCATTTAGACAAATAATAATTTATACACTTAATAAAAAATACAATTCAGGCACACTATGCTTAGGAGTTATTAAGATTTATTTAATTATTTTCAAAGACTCTATAACAATTAAAATTATTTGAAGCACTTCATTTGCACTTTCTTGTCTCCGCAATTTTAGTACTTGATTCTTTAATTTTACAGTATTTTTCTAACTTTGTAAGAAAACGCTATTTTAAATTTAAAAGAAAAAACGCAAGATTTATTATTACAACAACTTTATCTCAATCACAAGTACTGCTGAAAACGAAAAGGAATAGACGCAGAGTAATTTTTTTCGTGATGAACAGATTAACAATATGCTGAAGTAAGATAAAAGCAAGCAATAACAAAATAATTTCCAAAATACTGCAGTCGGGATTAAATAAATAGCCGGATGTGAGACATGTGAGTCACAAAATTTTATCTCAAGCAATACGTTACAGAAGAGCAAGAACCATGATTTTTATATTTTTGGTGCAGGATGTAGCAAGGAGCTCAGTTTGATACAGTTTGGCGTTCATCCCCCTACCCCCTCCCATTTGTTAGAAATAATAAAATTAAAGATTTGTAGCAATACTTTTCCAAATTTTCAAGCACTTAAAAATAAAATGTTTTCTTTCGAGTACTTTTCATTTTTTTAATAACGAATCACGCAGATTTTTGGATGTCCTGGGGACATCCAGGGGCGTCCAGCATCCCTGAATCTCCTCAGCAAATCTTCGGAACTGAATATCTGGCCCCTTAAGGTTCAGAGGGTTGACGCAGAGCGGAATGGCATCCCCTGGATCTCTGAATCCAACGGTACCAGTACTGACGTGGTAGACATTGTCAATCTGGAGGAGATAACGTGACACAGACAGACGCTCATAGGTTTCAATAATACTTATGACTATATGTAGTTGACATTTTTGGCGATCTGTGAAGATCTGAAAAAGTAGTTTGCTAGTTTAGTCCGAAAGGTAATTGATGTGAAAAACCATGTGAGATTTTGTGTATTTTAACCAAAGTTAGTTTTGTTCCGAAGACAAACAGGAAACCAGCTCAACTTACTTTTTTAAATTGTACAGGGGAGACAAAAAATTTCATGGATTGAGCTGTTTTTTTTTTTTTTTATATATAGAAAACCGTCTGACAGCAACATTCGACATGATTGATCTGGATGCGTTCCAAATCGCTTTGTAGCGTGATAGTAACCACCAAGGAGTGTCAAATTAAAGAAAAAAGTGACTTTTGAAAATTCGATAATTGAGCTAGTTACTAAACGTCTCAATTGAAATTTTTATTACATAAGAGCCATTTTTCTAGCAAAATACTTCAGCTCCAGTATATAAAGTTTTATTCATTTTAACTCTAATCTGCAGTTTGAAGGTAAATGTCAGTATCTGCAAATGTTTCATTTTTACTTATTTTTTTATTTTAAATCTGTCTTGTAGTCCTACTGTACAAGCTTGATTATTTGATTTCCGCTGAAAATAAAGCACGAAAAAAAACGTCAAGTCCCAAAATTTCCCTATTATCAGTATGGAATCCAAACCGAGTTTCTTCAAATAATTCAAAAACTCATATCTGCAGATACCGCCCTTTACCTTCCCACGGCAGTAATAGTAATCTATTGACGTTTAATTTTTGAATCATTAAATGTTTTGTAATGCTTTAATTGATATTTTTGCAAACTGTTTTGCCTCATATGCAAAAAAAAAAAAAAAAAAATCCATGACCTTCCCATTTTTCTAATTTAATTAAGGTCTTGGAAGATGAAGCAGACGTTACCAGCATTTCTCAAGTTTTCAGCAATGATCCTGTGAACTGTCATTTTATCAAGAGCAACTTCATCTGCAATCATTCTTAACTTTACCGGCGGTCCAAATTTAGCACAACACGCACACATTCCACATTTGCTTACGTTCTGCTGGTTGACAGACACCCTATTTGAGATCCATTCTCGAAGTCCTCCTAGCTATTTTTGAAACACTTGTGCCACCGAAACACATGCACCTTTAACAGCAATTATCTCCGAACACTTGGTTACACATCTCTAAAGTCTCTGAGGCCGATTTACCAAGTTCGACACAAAACTCAATCTCGAAACGCTGCTCAAATATCCTCTGCATTTTGGAGCTGGAACCGGCGATCACAACAGAGGTACACTATAACGACCGATACTGCCAGAAAAAAGACTCTCAGGCGACTGCGAACTGGAGTAAGTCCCACCAGTAACCCCCGTCACAGACCTCACCAGTTTGTGCGCACTTGAGAGGTACAGTTGCATCAGGGAAAAATGAGTTTCATTTTAACCCCGTTCACAACACATTTTTCGACCCCGTAAATCTCCGCTCTGGGTCCGCAAAAAACGGATTGAAAAATTCCCCGTTTCCATGTAAAAAGAGGTTTTCCATTGTGCCAGAGAAAGCGGTTTTTATCCAGCATCTTTAGCGGCTAGTAGACGAACTTGTTTCACGTAATGCACTCGAGGTAAAAACCCCGCCTTCACACCAGAAGCGAGCAGGAGGAGAAAGATTCCACATATACCCCGCAAATAACAGGAATGCGCCGAAAAGCAGATTTTTCTGGGGTTGAAAGTGTCCATGGAAACGGCTCTAAATTACTTACTATACAGACCCTGTATAGATGTGTGTATATTCCCTATACAAATCCAGTTTAAGTTGGATCTCCACCAAATTTGGCAGGGAGGTACTTGGGCACCTGAGAAGGAACGTGGGGGGGGGGGGGGGGGGGGGTTCGAACTTCAAAATAATGCCACACTGTTCGAATTTTAGGACCCGAAAAAGGCATCGAATGGCTCTTTCTACCCGAAATTCGAAAATCCGATTCGAAAGCACGAGAAAAAATCCCCTGAAATTGATTTACTTCCTTCCAATAAAAAATGTTTTTAAAAAGGGCTTTAAAATCACCGGGGAAAAAATTAAAAGCATTTTTAAGCTTAATGGGACATTTGCATATCAAATCAGAAGTTTATCGCTTGCCAACGAGCTGAGTTTAAATTAACGTGAATAAAATCATTTTTGATCTGTTGCCATTTTTTTCTCGACTGTGAACAAATAAAATTCGTTAAAAATTCCTCTTTTTATTATTTTTTAGCTTTTTTTTTTTTGTACTGCCAGCAGATGATAATCGAGGATTTTAGTTGTAAATATGGAGATGCGTTTAATTTATTCAGTACTTTAAGATTTGCCGTTACCGAAATTTAAGAATCATTATTTTGACGGGAATTTTACAGCTTTTTTCTATTATCTAACCTAATTGTTGAACTCCCCTTTTTTTGACGTAACTTTTAATTTCGAGGTAGACCGTGCAATGCCGGGTGACGCAGCTAGTAAATAAATAAGATAAAGCATAAGTAAATTAGTTCGTGTTATTTGACTTGAGATATTAATTAAACTAGGCAAAAAAAAATGGTAACAGTAAGTAGAATCCATTTTTATGTCGGGAAATGTAGAGTAAAGTGAAATAGCTAGGCAAAGTGAAATGTTAAAATGTTTTCAGTTTGCAGCGGCAGCTAACTAGCAATATTTGAACCATACGCTTAACTTGTGGATGATTTCAGCAGGAAATTAAATAGCTTCTAAGATCAAGGAAAATAATAATACAAGGAATTTTCAGATATTGATACATATTGTAATGTTTTGTTCTTAAAAAATAACTTTTCCTATTGTGAAATGACAAAACTTGTGACATGAACATTTTCAGTACTAATTGGGATCACCCGATGTCTAAAAAAGTACTTATTTAGTTAGTGTTACTCTTGCTTTGATTTTAAATGCTGAACACATTTCGTCAAATGCACTTGGGGCAAAGTGAAATGGTTCATTTCGTTTACTTGGTCATTCATTTATTAAATCACTTACGCATTTACTCCTTAAATAATTCATTCACTTTCCTTTATCTATTAATTTACTTGTTCCTTCACTTATTTTCTTATTCATTCACTATTTTACACATTATACTTTCGCATTAATTAGTTTGTTAATTTGTAAGTTTATTGCTGATTATTTATTCAGTCATTTATTATTCGTTTATTTATTCATCCATTGAGTGTAAAATATTTTTAATAATGAAACTGAAAATATTTCACACTAAAAAAATATTTTATTTCTGACTTTTCCCAAACATGAAGCAAAATGAAAATCGTCGACATTTTTTTTTTTTTTCTTTTTTTTACTGTTGTAGTTTAAAGGTGCACATTTACTGCCGAAATAATATTTCAGTGAAAAACATTTTATGAAATACATTGTTTTTTCTCTATGTACTGCGTTTTTCATAACAAATTTCCTATTTGTTCATTTTGAAAAATAGCTCTAAACACTGAAGGCTATCTTTGAAAAGACTATTTCAGCTATTCACTTTGCCCCACATTTTCATACTTATTGGAAACTGAATGGCTAAAATATTATTATTAAGCAAAATTGAATACTCTTATAACTATTTAAAGCCTGATTGCTTGAATAGTGATCCTTTGATGAAAATGAATGTTTTGAGAAGAAATTAGATCCATGTTTCCTGCTTAGAATGAAAGTGACATTGCTGCCTACCAAGGAAAGAAGAAGGGGGCAGGGAAAATGATCGAAGGTAGAAAAAAATAAAAGAAGACATAAGTAAATAATTTCGTTCTAGTTGACATGCGTTTGACATTAATTAAACTAAGCTGAACAGAAAAAATGGTGAGAGTTAATTGAATTCATGGTTTTAAGCTAAATTGAGTGTATTTATAACTGTATTTAAAGCCTGACAGCTTGATCAGTGTTCTTTAGGTCAGAAGAAATGTTTTGAGATAAATTGAGATCCTCCTTTCCAGATTAGAAGAGTATCGTTGTTAACAAAAAAAAACGTTGTTGAAAAAAAAGGGGTGGAGGATAGTCAGGGAAAATGATCGCAGAAAGAAAAGGAAGAAATCGCAGTTAAATCAGTTGGTGCCAACTGGTGTTTTTGTCTCTAATTCTACATAGCAAAAGAAAAAAAAAGTGAGCAATAAATTGAACACATCTTCATATACTTCATATTTCCAAACGTTTTGGCAACTGAAAGGCTCATATATTATTATTAAGCTAAATTGAATGCTCCTATTGCTGTATTATAAGGCTGATAGCTTGATTAGTGATCCTTAGATGAAAAGAAATGTTTTGACAAGAAATGAGATACGCCTTTCCTGCTTATGAGGAGAGTATCGCTGTTGACAACAAAAAAAAAAAAAAAGAAGAAAAAAAAACGGTGGGGGGAAGGGGCAAGCGAGGAAAATGGTCATAGAAAAGAAAAACATAAAAAGAAGGCACAAGTAAACAAGTTCGTGTTCTTTAACTTACTTTTGTCACTAATTAAACAAAGAAAAAGCAAATAATAAATCAAATCCATCTTCATATACTTAATGTGAATGCCCATTTCCAATTAACAAGCTAATCCTCTTGTTGCTCTTTTTTTCTACAGCGAGACGCTTTTTCTTGCGGAACATCCTTTGCACAATTACCACTAGGAAGAGGGAATGTAAAGGGAGGAGAGCGAAAAACATAAAAAAAAGTAAAAACAGCGCCCCCCTGATAGTCACGGATTTTCGGGTCCGGCAGCAGACGCCGGAAATGACACACCTGCCAAACAACGCCTTGCGAACGGAACTAGGCGCTCTGAGCCACCAACAAGCCGAGTGGCTCAGCAGCTGTCACAGATCTAGTTGGAAAAAGGGCCCAGTGGGAAGCTACCGAAACTTCTGCTCCGAAATAGCTGCATGTGGTGTCGGAAATTGACAGAAAGCTGTGCTTGTTGCGTTTCGTGTATTTTTTCTCGCTTTGCTTCAGGTCGTAAAATGTTGAATCACTGATTAGAGGAAATGTGGAAAATAATTCGGAGTGAAAAATACATGAAAATGAAGAGAAATCCTTAAAGTTATTTTCCTGAGGTTACGACCCGTAAGTGTTCGTGGTGGGGAAGTTTACTTTAAGAAAGCTGAAGTAGTTCGATATTGAATTTAATGCTGCCAGTTGTTTAATTCAAGCACTGTGTGATTCATCATTGTTGTGCATTTAAGATACTTACCTGGGTGATAATTGAAGAAAGAAAGAAAACAATGTTTGTGTTAAGTAATTTTAGAAGACAATTACGAACATTTTATGTGTTTTTGTTGACATTTATTTCCTGTTTTTGTTTTGTAAATGCGAATGACTATTATCATGAGGTGCTTGACAGACACAATCATTATCATTTGTATTGGAGAGTGGACAAATTAAACGAAAAAATAATTTTTCGAGTGGAAGTTTTAACGCGTGGTTATGTCGCATTAGGTTTTTCTCCAAACGGAGGCATGCCTGGAAGTGATATTGTCATAGGATGGGTGCAGAATGGAAAAGTGTTCTTACAAGTAAGTGAATTTGTTTAAAACTAACAATTTAACAAATGTGACATTTACTTTATTTTCTAGACTTCCCTTGATTTATGCTCTTATATAATAAAACAATACCTTTCATATATTTCTCAAAACTTATCCGTGTACAGATTTTTTCCACTTGTCATCAGAATACTATTCCAATATATGTTGCTGGCTTTGTATTAACATTCTACAGTATTAATAAAAATATGAAAAATAGTTATTATAGGGAAATATAATAATAACCTCTGAATTATTTCGAATAAAAATAATTTAAAAGTATCTGTATTTAATTTTTGAAGCCCTCCAGTCAGTGTATAGAAGAAAATATTTTTATCCTAGCAAAGAACAACTTACTAAAATAAAAGTTCTCTTTAATATTGTGATATGTCAAATACTTTCTTTTAATAATTGTTTTATTTTTCTTTAATAAAACGACAGTAGATTAATTTAATCCACTGTCGTTAACTGTTGATTAAGTTATCCGTACATGAAATATTATTCATTGAAAATTTAAAAAGAGTAATGGTTGGTTTGTTTGTGTGTTCCTTCCCCTTTTTTTTACTTGTTTTTGTTTTTTAGAAAATTTAGTAGTTTTAATGGTTGAACCTCATAATTTTAAACTTATCTATTTGTTTAGTGCCTCTAATCACCTCACAGATAATGTTTTTTTTATGTAAGTAATATGTATGAATTATCTACTCTTCTTGAGGTATTGTTTTCAGTTTTTGAAAGCGTAAACAACCGTTTAAGATTGAAAATATTTATTTATTATACCAAAACAAAGAGTTTAACAAAAATCACCTAACAAAATTTTTAAAAAAAAATAGAGAATAATATAAAACTGATTTACTGCCAATCAACAAAAATCTAAAAAATGTAACATTTTCCAACTAGTTTTTAAAATCAATCGCACGAAATTAATTTGATTTCATATGCACCTATTTATCTCTTACGCAGATGTTAAGGGTTCATTGAAAAACCAACCCTTCCCTCCCTCCTTCAGGGCAATAAGGCATTCACCTAGACTGCTACGGAACACCACCTTCCCCGCGAACGAGACCCCCCCCCCCCCTTCCCAAAATGGGATTTTTAAAAACCTTAAAAATTTCAACGGCACCGTCAGCGCCATAAATACCTTATCGTGGACATCTCCACGACGAGGAATCTAATGTAACATAAACTTAAATTTCAACATTAAGTAAGCTTTCTTACATTAGATGAGCTAACTGGTATCAGTATAACATATCCAAAACAAAAGGTACGAGTATATATAGTATTACGCAACATTTCCCATAACGTCATTTATATTATTGAACTTTCCATAAACGCTTAACTGAGCTTTATACTTTCAATGCTGTATTAGAATGTTTTTTTACATTAATGAACACTTTGTGGTAACATCTGCGGTTTAAGTTCATCGCGAACACAAGAAAGGTAGTGACAAAATAGCGATGAAATCAGACGTTGAAAAACCTTTTCTGAAAATGTAGGCGCCGTGTTGACCTGGCGGCCGGCACGTGTTGAACCCAATAGTCATTAAGTCACATTTTTCATATTCTGTTACTTTCAAGGAGCTATGTTTTCTTTGATGGAATGCACGAATTTTGTTATTCAATTCATTCCTATTGGTAAGGGTGTCAAAACAGTGAAATTTCATTACACGATCCAATTACCTCAACAGGAAATCCAGCCGAAAATGGTGCGCATTTAGCTCCATTTTTTTCCTAAATTACTACTTAAAAAAATTTAAATACGTTTTTCTTTAATTTTAAAATTAATTTGAAATTCCTACACATTTTTAATTATTTTATGTGTTGTTTCAAATTAAAATTATTTTAAAAAATATAGGGATAACAAACGTTATAAATTTTATGCGAAAACTTTGAATTTCTCCTTCAGCATTGCCGCAAGTTTTCTTGTTAACATTTAATAAAAGTTTTAACGCCAATTGACATCCAATGTTTAAGACTTTTCACCAATTTTAATAGAAAAGTCTATGGGTTAAGTTTGCTGCATAGCTTTTTTTTTACATTTTAAATCGAAATTGAAATTATTCCTGCTCTTTCTCTCAGGAGCA
The DNA here is from genome assembly GCF_026930045.1 of Uloborus diversus. Lineage (NCBI taxonomy): Eukaryota > Metazoa > Arthropoda > Arachnida > Araneae > Uloboridae > Uloborus > Uloborus diversus. Next base: position 152,764,829 of record NC_072733.1, read on the forward strand.
AAATCAGGTTGTGCTACTGCGTTTGCCTCAAGACCTATCACATTGAGGGACCTGCAAATTTTTAAAATTGCGCTGGATGGACCAAACTATTATTTCATCCACCTTTCATACTGATTTTTCACATTTATTATTACAGTAAAAAGGGAATTATGACTTTCTAAAACCATTTACATCTTTCATCCATCGTTATGACAAAATATACTTTTACAAAGTGATGAACTGATAAAAAAATGATTTAGACAAGGTTTTCGAGACAAAATATTAAACTGGGACACCTCTTTTTAAAATTGGGGCCCATGGTAAGCTAGCTAACTTATATTCCGAATCGATTCTTTGCTCTCTCACACATGGACACAGCAAAATTTTTAAGAACGCTATGTTTTTAAAAAATTAAAACCTTATTTAAGCAATAAAAAAGAGGAATTTTATTTTTATGGATACAATTATGTAAGGCGGGAGGTGGGGGGAGGCTCGGTGAGACAATTTTCGTTTGCTTTATTTCAAAATATTTCATTTAAAATTAAATCAAAATTTAAGAATTTAAGTGCAACGTACTATTTTGGTTTATGTTAGCTTTTTTCCTTTTTTTTTTTTTTTCAAAATTTATTCGTGATACCTCTTTAAACGTTATTCCTTTAAAAATGTATTCTTATTAAATCTTCCTTTCAAAAAGTAATTTTCAAAAAGTAATCAAGTTATCCCATTGTGCCCCTATCGGTGCACATCAGATGAGGGCATGAGCTAGTCAGACTTTCAGAAAGGCAAGTAAAAAGTAACCGTATTGTGGCAACATATTATTAAACATAGGTTTAGTTACGGAGGTGCAGGGGATATGAAAACAATTTTTTACTGTTAAAACATAACTAGAGTTATAATGATAAAGCCCGTTTGAGAGCTGAAATTGCTTTAAAATATATTTTTTAACGCACTGAAAATAATAAGGTAACATTGAACTAAATATTAAAGGATAAAAAATGAGATAGGATAATAACGCGTTCATTTGTACTTGGAAAAAGATTGGAAGTCTTCAAGAAATGAACAATTTGTTGTTTTTGAATCACCACAAAGCCATACGTTTTGGTAATCTCTGAGTATTTCTTCTTGATCTGCAACTCATTAATTCAGGTTACAATAAATAAAAAATATTCAACAGTAATGGCAAAATAGTATTAACAGATAAAAAATCTATTAAATGGCACTCTTTAGATGTACGTAAATCACATCGAAAATGCAATTTAAATAAAACGACATTAAAATCAATATTCATTGATATTTTACATTAAAATCTTGAGGCTCTTAAATTTATTTACTTCGTCTTATTCTAAGATATTATAATTTTATAGTGGGTAATGTTCATGGAGGTAGAGTAGGACAGCCCCCCTGTACCCTCAAGCACTGTCTTTAAGTCAAAAGTTGCACCAAATTTATTTATTAAATGAAAAACACTACATGTACGCAATTAAGAAAGTTTCAACTTTAAACTAATTCATTGATATTGATTATTGAGTAATAATTTATACATTAAATCCAAAAAAGTGGAACTTTCATGATTTTTTCAAACAGTAATAGTAGAAACAAAAGGATAAAGATATAAGATGAAAAATGGCAGTGTCAAGCTTTCAGTGTTACCATTCAGGTTAACTAAAGTATGATATAGCTTTCAAAATTTGTAGTACACGAACCATAGGAAAAAAATCTATTTGTTCCACTGGACTTCCACGATGTCCCTTCGCCTATTTCCAATTTGCCAAACAGATCATATCTTCACCTACTGCAAATGTCGGCAACAATAATCTAGATTCCCAATGACTTGAAGATCGAAGGCCAGGCATTTGATAAATTAAAAAAGAAGATCAGACAAATACTGTTGCTATTCGAACGACTTTTATGAGTTCTTTGGCTCCACGAAAAAAAGAAAAAAAAGAAACATAGATACCAAAAAACACGAAAAAATCGAAGCCAAAAACTAAGTATTCTGCATGATATGCACATTTTTGAGACAAACCTGCTTAAGAATAATGAAATTCTATCGAAAAACGTGTATATATTCTATAATAAAAGTGGTCAACGTGATTGAAATTCATTCTTATGTACTTTTTAAGGGCATCACACATTAAAAATATCGTTGTGTTTAGTTTACTTCAATACATTATTTTGTAAGAAACGCGTGCTTCCTATTTATAAACGTCTACCAGTTGTATTTACTTACTTTTTAAAGGATTTGGAAAGGCAGTTCACTCTTTTGTTTGGTTTATGAGAAAGGGAATCTCTCTCTAGCCTTGTTTAGTTAATAGCAGTACCCGCATGGCGATACCCGTGCTAAGAAATTAAAGATATTCCGTTGAAATAAAAAAAACCACGCCCCCCACCACCTTCTGATGTGAAATGATCATTTGGAACTTAAAACTAATCGCCAAAACACGTAAAAATATTAACAGTAGCTTTAAAACTCAAAACAATCCTTTAACTAAATAGCGGGAGTTTAGGGTTCATCTGCTGGAGTTAGGGTTAAATTTTTAACTATCAAAATATCATCAAACAGGCAATTACTTCTTTCAAATGTAGAACCCGTCATACCTTGACGGAAAATTTTCTAGCTTCATAATGATTGTGAAATTCGTCTGAAGTTGTGATGTTATGTGACTACATATTCCCGAAATAAAATTTTAATATCATCAGCATCTTGAACATGTTAATAAACGAGCTGAAACTTTCATTTACTCCTATTTAATGTCATTTCCCCATTATTGGCAATTTTAATGTGATTCAATAGTTAACTCTCTAAATATCACCAACAGTGGCCAAATTGAAACCAAATTTAAAATTAAAAAAATCGCCAAATTTGTCGCCAAGTCGGCGACAAAACTTGGCGACCAAAAGACTGGCGATATATCGCCAAGAGTCCGACAAATTATAACACAACTTGGGTTCACATTGAAATAAACAATGATTTCCCCCCAAAAAAGGGGCAAAAGACCCCCCTTAGGAACATCCGAATGCAACCAAAAGGGAAGGTGCACAATTAGACCCCACTAGGAGTCTACGTACCAAAGTTCAACTTTCTAGGACATACCGTTTTTGAGTTATGCGAGATACATACGCACATACATACGGACGTCAGGAGAAAATTCGTTGTAATTAACTCGGGGCTCATTAAGAAGGATATTTCGAGTGTCTGTACTTTCCTAGGCATCTATCCACATGTGGTCAGGTCAAAAAAAAAAAAAAAAACTCAACATTCATTCGGGGATGAGAAAAATGGAAATTAAGGCCGATTTTTGAGTGAAATTTTTTTTGCGAATACAATACTTCCTTTTTTGTAAAAGAAGTAAAAATAGCTGAACCATAAAATATATCAGTTTCTGGAAAATTGTTTCTAATATTGCTCTTCGGGTGTTTCTAATATCGCCTACAAAAAAAGTGCAGGAAAATTAGCGATGAATGTAGAGAAATTTAAATACAAATGTTATTTAATTTCTGCATGCATTTATATGCATTTTTAAAGCATGTACTGTGCTAATGAGGTTCAATCTTTCTTTTTTTTAAAAAAAAAGAATATTTGTCTCTTTATATTTCTTTTAACACTTTTCGCGTAAACTAATGGAAATAATTCTTACATCATAATTTTTTTTACAACTTTTGTCACATGAATAAAAACCTTCACAAATGCCTTTGTCAGGGCCATCATTTTAAGCTGTTCCAAAGGAGATAGGAAAGCAAAAACGTACATATGATAAATGCAAATTTTATTTTGAAAACAACAAGAACCACGCCCACTTATGTGTAAAAACACTACTTTTTCAAAGGCAGGGGGAGATTGACCCCCTGATCCCTCACCTAAATGACGGGTCTGCAAATTATGTGTCATCATCGCAGTGGCGCATCGAAGGGGGGAAGGGGGTTTGATGGTGAAAACACCCCTCAGAACCATTAGTTTTAATGTAAATGCAAATTCTAGTACAATAGTTTATGCATATGAAAGTGCTGTTTTCATCCAAAAAAAAAAAAACTTCAGAAGTTACTTTTAACCAAAACAACCCTTCCAGAAGGTATTTTGGATCCACAAAAACCCCATCAGAAGGTATTTTCGATCAACAACCCCCCCCCCCCCAGGAAGTATTTTTCATAAAAGAAAACCCATCCAGAAGATATTTTTGAACACAAAAACCCTCCAGAATTTATTTCTGGCTGCGCTAGTGTCACCATCGTCATTATTACTGTCTTTTTCATTCGTTCACGCGTAGGATGACTCATCATCATCAGTCGGAATGAAGTACGATTCCGAGTCACAACTGACTACAACTGTATTTATGTCAAGGACTGCATACTAAGTGCCTTGCCTCCATTATTTTTTATACCGATAGATGGCAGCACCATCACCGGATCGAACAGTTAATGAGAGTTTAGAACTAGTCCAGGAGCTAATGGCTACCTGGTGCTAGCACCCCCAGAGGTATCGTTTCACTTGGAGGACATTGAGACCACGAGCATATTTAACGTTGCCCAGTCCCCTTTAATGACGACGGTGGGTCTTCGACCATCGAGGTTCGAACTCAGGACCCTCCGGCCCCGAATCCGACACTCTACCGATCGGGCTACCACGGCCCGGAATGAAGTAAAAAAAGGAATTTTCTTTCTAGTATTTTTTTTTTTTTCTTCTTCTTTTTTCAGTTTTATCAGCTTGTGACTTGTCAAAAAAGAACTGCATTTTACTTTTTTTCTTGTTTGAGGTTTACAGAACAGGTGACAACAGCTGCTGATGTAGCCCTGGAATTTCATGTAGAGATTAATAAAAGGGTCGATATTACTATGATCACAGTAGGGGAATGTTGCAGAGGAGTTTGCAATGACTTTTCTGGTCTATCTTCCTACGTTCTGTGCATCTTCTATAGAACGATAATGGAAACTGGTTGGATGAACGATATTAGAAACAAATCCAACAAAAATGCATAGCGGTCTTAACTGCCAGATTTACACTGTAAATCCTTAACTCAATACAACTTAACCAAAAGCCTACTACCAGTAGTTTCACCTCGCATTACTGAAACAATGCAATACTACTAATTACTTCTATCTATTATCAATAATAAATGGAGTAATTTGGATTTCAACACCGCTATTTCAACAGAACGATCCCAAAAGAGGTTTAATCATTCGCCCTTCGAAAGTTTCGTATTAGAGGCATAATATTCATTTCAATACATGTATATAAATAAGCATGAAAATACAGAGACTATAAGGTCTGGATCAAGGATTCCGCAGTTTTCGTCATCTAAGGTTTTGAATTGTAAAGTTTAGTTCTTAATAGGAGACATTAATTTATGAAATGAGGTAAATTGAATTCGTTGAATATGCCATTTGGAATAAGTCCATTTGAATTTCGTTGCTTAGTCAATCGAATTGTAGTGGACTGAAATACTTGAAAACACGATGAATCTTTTTTCGTGTATGCACACAGAAAAATAGACTCAAAAACCACCAAACTAGACGGTTATGAAAAGGGTACCCCCGAGAGGAGGGGCGCACCCCCCTATATATTGCGACCCCCCCCCGCCCAAGAGCAATAGCTTCTCCCAAAAGAAAAAAATATTCTTAAAAACACCCCCTCAAAAAATCAATGAGGCAGTTTGTGCCATGACTGACCCCCCCCCCACCCCTAAGTGGACTTCCCTGGTTATGATCTAATAATTTGTCGTCTACATATCTAAAACTCTAAGTTCAGTAAGCTTCAATCCCTAAAAGGAGGCTTTAACGTAACTATAATTCATAAGAGGTACTGGTTTAAAAACCATTTTTTTTTTTTTTCAGACAGAAAATTTTGAAACTTTGATGGGCTTGAAATGAGCAACGCAATTGCAAGCTTATTCAAGTGCAGTTGGATTTCATTTATAAAACACGAATGTTGTTTATTTCTGCTTAGGTTGAATATTTAAATAGGCTCCAAACAACGAAGCTACAAGGTTATTATGTAAAAGAATCAATGGTTTAGCCATCTAAAGACTGAGTTAAATAGGTTTAGTTCTTAAAAGATTACAAAATTTGGGGGGGACGCTTTTTGAAAATATTCGGAGTTCATTGCTCATAATATTTAAAGTTTGTTACAACAACCATTCAATCACATTCGCAGACTAACATAACTTATGGTACTTTGAACTTTGCATAAATTATGACGGCCATCTAGTGTTATAATTTATACAATGATTAATCGGCTTAAAACTATAGAAACCGGCGAGTGATGAATTGGGAATCGACACTCTAACCATATAAGTAAACGAAGTTGGGTGTTTAAGAGAAGTTGAGTTCAGAAGTAACATAATGTCCTCAACTTTGAACACTTTAAACAATGAGAGTGATTAAACTGGCATTCTTTTGCAGTGAAAGGTTCAACACTCTTTTAGTTCAAAAGTTTCAAACTATGACATTATGCTAATTTTTAACTTGGCTGAAGAGTTTTGCTGCTTTACACATCTTCAAGCTATAGTTTTACCAAATTTTATCTTTAGAAGAGATGAGAAAGAAAACTTTGAGTTTGGGGTACTTCACATTTTAACTCCTTGAAACGTTCCATTGTGTGGCCTGAAATAATCTTCTGTCTGTTGCTTTGTATTACAAACCAGGTAAAATAGTTGCGGTTACTGAGAATGCAATTAGGATCACTACTTTCTAGAAACGTCTTTTCTTACAATATAATCTGAGTAAATTATGTGTGTGTTTAAACTCCACAACCACAAAAATGACTTAAACCCTAGAATTCTGACTCAATTGTCACGGAGAGAATATAAACTGTAGAAAAGCGTAACAAATGGTAGGCCAGCGCATGTCAAAATAGAGGGTCTTAGACTTACATATCGCTGGAAGAAATGATGGCTTGCTGCAAGCCGTCATTTCTTGTTGTTTTATTATTTTTTTCTTTCCTTCTTAATCTTCATTTTTCTACTACTATTTTCTTTCCAAGTGACCATCTAAGCATGAAGCTGTGACGCTGTTTTCAAGGTTGTTGATACCACAGTATAAAAAGTCCAGCTTAATCTGAAAAGAGGAGATAAAATGCCCCTTGATGACCAATAATTTCGCGAAACGGGTTTGTGACAATTTTTCTTTTGTATTTCTTCCTAATGTGAAGGAATGAAATGAGCTTTATTCATTATTTTGTTTCAAAGGATTCAGAATGAATGAATGAAAAACTAATTTTATTTCTATTCATATATGTACGGTCAATTCTCCAGAAAAAATTATATTTTTCATCCCAATTTTTGAACTTTTCACAAGTGGTGCAATTTGATATTTTTTAGAAGGAAAAAGAGAAGAGTTTTGTTGAACTTCAAAATTTTATAGAACATCTTCATTTATTTTATAGATACAGATAGTTTAATTTGTAAATTTGACCAAAAGTGTAATAATGCAATTTTTTTCTTTAGTTTTCTTCAATTTTGATTCATGAAACAATTGAAGGTCTCGGGGCAGAAATGTGACAAGCCACAACGAGTGACTTTTCGATCAAATTTTTTGTTTCTCATAACTTAAATTTAAATAAACATGACAATCGATTACGTCATTTGGAAAAAAAAACACATCTGGTCTTAGTATTGCAGAATATAGAATGTATAATACCTTTGAAACATTCTATAAATATTTTTTATAAGTTTGAAATTGGCCTACTGAAAAATACACATCATGTGGCATATCACATTCATAACCCGAGCCTTTCAATTGATCAATTAACACTTTATTAAATTTTTTTAATCTAAAATCAAAATAAATATGTTAAAATATCTAAAGTATTGAAAAATTTTTAAAATATTCATCACTAATTTTTCTAATAAGCGTCGGTTGGTCATGTGGAAAAAAAACATCAAGAGTTTACAAAATTAGCCTTCAAAAAATCGTGCATCTAATTTTTTATAAGCAATGATCTCGTATCATTTTCCACGTTTATAACGTTTGCACTGATCAGTAATGACATAGATGGGAAAAGATATTTTAACATATTTCATCCGAAAGACATAAAATATGACTACCTTCGTTAAAACTGTACATGCTTTAAATAAAGGCTCATTTAATATAAGCATCAACAGAACAAAATTGAACAGTGAGAGAGTGTTGTATCTTGGGACATTTTTCATATTTTATTTTTTAACGTCAATTATTTGAATCAAATTTAAAATCTAAGAGTCACATTAAAATGCCCCAACATTCTACTATGCAATATATTTTTTAAAATTCAGACAGTTTGAAAATAAAATATTGCCAGCCAATTAAAGTAAAAGTTCCAATCTGTCCCAAGGTGCAAAGTTTTCTGGTACAACATCCTATTGTACCTTGGGACACATCCTGTTATACTATGGGAAAGTCTTCACGATTCATTAAACAGCCGTATACTTGAACCAATTTTGCACCAGAAAACAAATAAAATATTTTTTCCATGGTAGTGAATTAAATTATGAATAATTAATTATGAATTATGAATTAAGTATTATTATCTAACATTAAATGTGTATAAAAGACTACATAAGGTTAGAATATTTTTCCATATTCCTAAACATATCTTAATTATTAAGAACCATGCATATTTTGTACCTTGGATAGTGTCCTAAGGTACAATATGCTTGACTGCCCCAAGATTTACCACGCGGTTTAAGAAAATTCAAAATGGTGGTTAATTTAGATGCACTATCATTATTTTCTCATAATCAAATTAATTAAAGTACTTCTCTTTGATAACAAAATAATTCAGTTGATTAAATTTAGAAATACAAAGACAGAAAATGAATTAAAAATGAAAAAAAAATTACTTTGAAATCATAATATTTTCTTTCTCTCACAAAAACGTCAATTTTACTCATTTGATGCTGGTTTTTACTATGGCACCATTTAGTGGTTTTGAAACTCAATCAATGTTGCATCCTAAACTTGCAACCAATCAAATTTATGTAGAGGTAGCACACACAATCAAGCATTCAATTAATGTCAATTTTATTATTTGCTCAAATTTATGCTCTATTTTTTTTAAGTGTAACCGCAGGGGTGCTTATTCCCTCCCCAATGGCTATGGTACACCCACATCCACAAATACTACGAAAGCCTATTAGAAGAAAGTCTCCCTCCCCCCCCCTTCCCCCAGAAAAGAGAAAAATCCTCCTAAAACTTTCAATGTCGCAGTCTGCGTCATGACTTCTCTGCTTAGGTATCATCCCCTGTAATCGTGCACTTTCCTTATGTTATTCAAATGTAACTAGGTGAGCAAGCTTGTAACGTTAATTTTTTCGTTCTCTGTAACAATGACATCCTACACGAAGAATCCAAACCCAGCATTTAATCATCATGTATCCGTGTTTTATGTGTCTTCGCCTATTTAGATTTTATCATGGTACTAATGATACACTCATGAACAAAGCAACTCGAATCACGACGTGCCAACTATGTACCTTCTAATAATCTTACTCATATAGAGTAATCTAAAGTTCAAGTACTCTATTTCAATCAGATGAATAAAGCATGTTACAATTTATATCGAGTCAGTTGAGTGGCGCTGAAAGAAAATGTTGGAGACAATGATGCCAGTATAACGGTAATTAAAACTAAAAAATAGGGTAAGTTAGAGTTAAAAGAAATATTTTGAGGCAAACACATCATGATTTTCCTTGCATTTTTTGAACAAAGCAACTCGAATCAAGACGTGCGAACTATGCACCTTCTAACAATCTTACTCATATAGAGTAATCTAATGTTTAAGTTACTCTATCTCAATCAGATAAATAAAGCATGTTACAATTTAAATTGAATCAGTTAGTGCTGAAAGAAAATGTTGGAGACAATGATGCCAAGATAACGGTTATTGAAAGTAAACAATAGGGGACGTCTGAGTTAAAAGAAATATTTTAAGGCAAACACAACATGATTTTCTTGCACTTCTTACAATTTTTGTAAGTATACAAAAAAAAAAAAAAAAAAAATGCAGCATGTCTCCGTTTAACCTGCAAGACCTGAAAGGATACAAAATCTAACATCTTTATACGAACTCTAGGCCCCTTAATTTGCATTTAGGAAAATAATCTCAAAAATGTTGACATTAGTACGACAAATATTGATCGATATATTAAGCAAGGCGTTTTTGTGATTTACACCACACTCATAGTTAATAACACCTTTTGAGGGGAAATATAGTGGCTAAAAAGGGTTCCAACTTATATACAGTCAAGCCCGCTTTATTATAATATCGGTTAAAAGAATATCCCGCTTAATGTAATACATTTTCAAAGTACCAAACCAATGTAATGTGTTATTTTGTTCCCGGTTAATGGAATATCCCGCTTAATAGAATATGTTTTCGTGGAAAATTGGCTATTCCATTATGCGGGTCCGACTGTATGTGCATAAAGTGCTTTTTATTTTCGAGTTGTGCGAGCTTTTGTAGCATGTTTTTACGTATCATAGCATAACATTTGCATTTAGTTTTCAATAGCGATGAAAAATATAAATATTTTGGTATTTTTACTTCAACAGCTTCTGAAAGAACGATAAGTTCCAATCTCATTTTCTGCACGATCCCATAAAATTTTGAAGTCCATTATCTCATTTAGTTTTAATAGTAGCTGTTTCAATTTTTTGGGTTAGAATTAGTTTTCAATGGAGATTATTTCCCTATGTATGAGTAAGAAGACCTAGGGTCCGAGTAAAAAGTTCGATTTCGTACTTTTTCACTAATTTTCTTTTTTGCTTCAAACTTTCAATTTCGAAACTCTGCTCCTTATTTTAACCATTTTTTGCAATGAGAAGTATGCATCTAAGAATAATGGATGCGAAAATAGACATCTTGCAGGTTAAACTGGGACACGCTGCATAAATATATATAAACACCACCTGCCGGCAAAACTTAGAGTTAACATTCTTATCTCAGAAACAATACGAAATACGGGATAAAATATCAACTACTAAGTAGTTCAGCATCACCAGAAAAACAGGAAAAGATTTTTAAAATGGTAGGCGGAAAGAAATTTCTGGTTATTATAAAACTTCGTGAACTGCTCACAATAATAAAGTATTAAAAATATATTAGGAGGTCAAAGTTGTGCTTCTACGGCTATTTCCATACTAGATACGAATAAATCAATGCTCTGTATAAAATGTATTGATATGAAAACTGGAATTGATTTTAGCAGATTTTCCAGAAAGAACGAATCAAGAACCTTTTTGGAACATTCGATTACATACAAAAAGAAAGTTGCTCAAATATAAATTATAATATTCCATGGCTAACTGATTTTGAGTTATGTAGGATGCAATCAAAACCAAATATGCACAACTAGACGTCGCGTCGAACAGATCCTATGCTGCGAGGGTGCGACATTTTTACCCGACTGCGCGTGTGCGACGCAAAGGAGGGTAATGTGTTTATCAGTCTATGTATGTATGTCTGTTCCTATGTGGCGTTCCAGGGGCTAAACGCCTTGGTCAATTTTGGTAATTCTTACGTCAATCGATGTCTTAACCTTGGGATTGTCACTAAACACATGACAGTAATTAAAATTTCCCATATCAACATCCAGTTGCCATATTTTGTCAGTTCGGGATCGCCGCACGTTTGGCGTTGCACACTGTGTCGCACGCTACCTGCGTGCGACAAATGCAGGTAGTTTTCGCTGCCTGAATTTTTTTGTTTACAAAGTCTACTAATTGGGATCTCAATGGCCGAGTGGTCTAAGCGATTGCTTCTCCCACCTGAGGCGGTGGGTCAAGACATCCACGCTCTGGATTTACTTTCTCCTCTTTCTGATGTAAAATCTTTCATGTGTTCTTTATTTGTATTATGTACTGTAATAAAAAGTATATTATGCGTAACGAAGGCAAGACACTCAGATTGTAGTACTCATGAAAATAAACCCGTGCAATAAGCACCAAAAGAAAGAAAGTCTACTAATTCGATTTTCATCTCTTAACATGTTTCATTTGTTTTTGCCTTGATTCAAGGGACTTAGTTTCGCGACGTGTACTTTCTCGACAGGCTTTTTTAGTTTTGCGAGAAAGATTTGACTGACGACGTTTCCGATTTCACGTCAACATGAGTTATACAGACTGTTTATATAGCTATGCTGTGGTTGACTTAAGTTCGCGCATTTTTGCTGAATGTCAAGCACATGTGGCTTTAAGCGGAGTTACGTCCCTAGAGGGATTAATTATCAGTAGTTTAGATCACCGCAAGTTACTTAATGAACCTCACGATACAAACAAACTCTCTCAATGAACTGACAAGGTTGAGAAATGTACCGTATCATAATCATAATCATAACTAAAAAGTGTGAAATAAAAAATTATTAAATAAAAACAAAAAACCCGACTGCGTAAAAACCAAAAACACTAAAGAGAAAAATGTATAAGCCCAGTAGTTTAGAATGTTATTAAGTACTACTGAAGTACTACACCGTGGGCCTCGGCTGTTGATCCTTCTATTCAGCTTTTGAATTTATGATTTGTCTTAACTGTGTACGGTTATAAAATTATTTCAACTGTGTAGTTATTCAGTAGTACTTAATAACATTCTAAACTACTGGCCTTATACATTTTTCTTTTTAGTTTTTTTGGTTTTTACGCAGTTGGGTTTTTTGTTTTTATTTAATAATTTTTTTCACTTTACTAGAAACATATTTGTTACTTGAAATAAATGATTTCAACACGCACAAATTGTTAATTTGAAATATAAAGGAAATTTTAAGAAAATCCATAACCTTACATTATGATACATAATGGTTTCTTATATTCAAATATATAACAATTAAATGTCGAAGCTTAAAATTCCAGGAATAAAATGCAGATTTATACTTAAAAATACCACACGCTTGCAAATATATTGAGCAATGTACAAATTTTCAATTTTCTAAGACGAACCTTTTTAGCGCTACGCGTGATCTTAGAGCAGGAATTAAAATGGAGAGAGCAAGTGTTCAATCATTGGCTTAACAAAAGCTGACCAACAGACCCCAAGTCACATGACTCAATAACGACGAATGGTTGGCACGTTTTGCGTGAAAGAAGCGAAAGAAATTAGATTTCTTCCAATGCTTTGCTTTAAAATCTATCACGTGACTTGGGGTCTTGATTTCATGAAAGAAAGTCTTCCTCTCTTCATTTTATGCCCTCTCAATGTGCATGATACCTTCACACAAACGCACTTATGCAGGCATAACGAAAAAACTAATTAAAACTTCGACTAATTTGCTGGACAGGGAAAGATATACGGTTACAGAGAATATGATATTATGAGCACATAAAGACACCTTATGGAACCTGGGCATTTATTGTGCCGTGGGAACGTAAAACGCAGTAACAGCAGGAATTAGTTTTGAGTAATTTGAAAGAATGCGCTTTGGATTCCATACTGACAACAGGGAAATGTTGGAATTTCACGTTTTTTTCGTGCCATTTTTCAATGCAAACCAAATAAACAAACTTTTACGCTAAAGCTAAAGCATAACAGATGACAAAAATGCAAAGAAATGAAAAATTTGCAGATACTGCGTTTTTCCTTTCTCACGGCAATATTATAGTCCGTTAGCATTTACATGAGTCAAAATGCTAATGATCTTTCTTATTCAATCTAGGTCGATTGTTTTCATTATTATACACAAAAAATTAATGCATTCTTAACATGCGAGAGTCAATTTTTTTCTTTTTTTTTCTTTTTAGTTTCATTCAGTCGTTATAGAAATCTCGAATACACTCATGGAGCAAGGCATTGATATATTTTGTACATTCGTTGAAACTACTAAAAGCGTTCCGTCTGGTGAACCGTAGTAACAACACATAGTTAACTTTTAGGTAGTATTTTCTGACGAAACCGTCCACAAAATTACGAGAAACAGTCAAATTTAGTTTAAGTCCGAGGTCATCTTGACAGATGATAGGAAGAGTGCGGAAAAGATGGCCTGCTCGTTATAATAAAGTAATGAAATAGCGTTGTAACAAAACTACAAGAAAAATATATCAATTGTGATTGCAAAATTTAAAATTACTATCAACAAAGAATATCGTTGTTATTAATCTGAAGTTAAAATTTCGATGTTCATTTGAACCAAAATCATTACTTTTACTTCATTATAAAACGCCTTACATTTTTTACATCACAGTTTTTGTTTGTTTGTTTGTTTGTTTTTTTTTTTTTTTTTAATTTTCATTAACGTAATTTTAAAGAGCGTTATAAGTAGAAAATAAGAAATTTCTCTCATTTTTCAGACTATTATTCTGAAAAGAAATTGAAAAAACAGAGCTAAAAAAATAGACAATGTTAAATATTTTATTTATATTCTTACAACCTATTTTTTTATAAAATTCGGGGGAAATGTAAAGTGCAACAGAAAATGTAAATAAAATGTTAAATACAATAGAAAATGTTTAATGAACTGATCTTTTATTTATAGGATCGTTATGCTCACAAAAATGGACTCCCTTTGCTGGATGACCAAGCAGATTGGGAACTTCTCAGTGGTTTCGAGAACAACACCCACACAGTATTAGAAGTCAGCAGAAAATTCGACACTTGCGACCCTCAAGATTTTCCAGTCACGGTAAAGGAATTTTATCATATCTAAGACAACACTACTACTTTCTAGGATTTAAGATTTTTAAAATTGCTTGTTTAACCTTTCGGATCGAAGAACTATGTCATATGAGTAAATTTCAATGACAACAGAAAAATAACATTTGAATGGTCGGCTGGAACAACATTGGATGTTACAAAATACAAAGAAATAACTTGGACACATGATACATTATAAATTTAATGCTAAGGAAAATATTGCGACCAAACTTCAAAATAAATATTTCTACATTATTTCGCAAAAAAATTTACAAATTTTCAAAATTGCTACCTACAGAATTAATACAGAGCTTTAAACGTGTCGCAAAATTTTCGGCTTATGAGATTTAGCACACACCCTGGTCTCCAAGATCATCTTGCACTGTTGAACGGCATCAACGACCCCAATCTGTAATAGTTCGGGGTGGTATTTGTGCTAGTCGGAAAACACCACTTGATTTTGTTGATCAAGGGCTAAAGATTAACCAAGAAACAGATCGCGCACTCATTTTGGAAGATGGTGTCTTACCATGGTCACAAAAATTCTTTGGAAACAAAAGATGGACCTTTCAACAGGATTCCGCACCTGCACACAGCTAAAGGCACTAAAGATTTGTGCAAGGCACGTTTTCCAGACTTCATTAGAGTTCAAGAACAGCCACCGTATTCCCCAGATTTGAACCTAATGGATTATTCTGTTTGGTCCATCTTGGAGACCAAGGTATGTGCTAAACCTCAGAAAACTTCGACATCCCTTCATAAACAGAATAAATCGGACCAAACAGAATAATCCATTAGGCTCAAATCTGGGAAATACGGTGGCCATTCTTGAACTCCAATGAAGTCTGGAAAATGTGTCTTGCACCAATCTTGAGTGCCTAAAGCTGTGTGCAGGTGCGGAATCCTGTTGGAAGGTTCATCTTTTGTTTCCAAAGAATTTTCGCGACAGGTTAAGACAACATCTTCCAAAATGAGCTTGCGATATGTTTCTTGATTATTCTTCAGCCTTTGATCAACAAAATCAAGTGGTGTTTTCCCACTAACACATATCCCACCCCAAATCATTATAGATTGGGGTCGTTGATGCCGTTCAACAGTACAAGAAGATCTTGGAGACAAGGGTGTGCACTAAACCTCATAAAACTTTGGCAATCCTAAAGAAATCCCTATGCAAGGAACGGGATAAAATATCAGTAAGTGAGTTGCGGCCCATAGCCGAAAATTTTGTGACACGCGCGTTTAAGGCTCTTTATTAAGGCTATAGGTAGCCACTTTGAAAATTTGTAAAAAATTTTGACAAATTAATGTATTCATATTTACTTTGAAGGTCGTAGTATTTTCATTAGCATTAAAATTATAATGTATCATGTGTGTCCAAGTTATTTCTTGTCCCCCTGTCAATCGAATTTGAAAAAGCTGCCTTGAAAAAGGCACGTTTAACGTTGCCCCAATGTAATAAACGTTTCCCAAAGGATAATGGTAATCTCAAACTCGCATTTAACCAAACAACCAATATTATTTCACCGGAAAACCAATTTTGAAATAAAATCACATTCAACGTTGTCCTAGCCGACCAGCGACTATTCATTTAATGGCTTATTTTATAATTCAACTAGTGTGTGAGGTTTATCTGAAATATCTTTACTTAAAAGCATTTCCTTACTTTAATTTTGAGAAAGAAAAATGTAATCAATGAAAAGGCATTTAATAGCTCATTTAATTTTATGGTAGGTGCCATTCGTAGATTTAAGATTTAAGTTTAAATATGTCATCCATTTCTTTATCAGGAAAAGAAAACTAAAAAAATATGTAATTGTACGTTAGATAGTTCAGAAGGCATTCGAGTTATTTTAAAGATACCATAGGGTTTGAAAATCTCCTCATATTATTTTCGATAAAAGATAATTAATGAAACTTCAAAAACAAAGCTTTCACTACAAATTAACATCTTAAATAAATAGCAAAAATCCAACATATTTCTTAATTCCATAGAATAAGCCACCTTGTCTTATTATGTCAGCTTCAGTTTTGGATTTACTAATTGTCGAACATCTAACTTAAGTCTAATTAATATCCAATTTATTAGAAACCCTTATCGAGGTTCCGCATAAGTTATTCATAAAAAATGTAGATAAAGATTTTACAAACACGATGGTATAAATACATCCAAGCGAGTCTACAAACCATCGAGTAGGTGCGAGTAGAAGTTTCAATTATAGAGTAATTCTGGAGATTTTCTGCGGGAATCTTCTATTCAAAGAAGAAAATTTGAAGAAATACGAAATATTGCTGCAGATTTCTCAACAATTTTGCAAAAACGAATACCATTTTCCAGCGAATCTTTTTCCAGAGAAAATAGAACAAGGGCCATTCCACCGTCACGTGCGGAACAAAAATACGCTTAAATTTCATTAACATTTCGTCATATCTCTTAATATTTTAATGAAACAGGGGTAAGCAATTTTTTTAATCTTTACATTTGATGCAAAGATACTCCTGACAAAATTATATTTTTATTAAACAATTTTGTTATTTAAAATAAAAAAATTTTACATGCGTCACCTGCGGGACATCCAAAGTCAACCTCCGATAACTTGCGTATGAATAAGCTAATATTTTTTGCTCTATTAATACAGTAATGACGAAACAAATTGTAGATTTTGAAAGCTATGGTTCCAACGTAAAGGAAACATACATCATTAGTTTAGAAATAATTATTTAAACCATTGAAAAATAATATGCATGTACCTATTCCATTGAAAATGATCATTTTGTACCGCACGTGACGGTTCCTAGATTTCATAAAAAAGAAATAATTTTTGAAGAAAGTGTTTGCTTAAGAAGTCACACATGCGTTTGTGATTTCTTAAACAAAAAAATTTTGTTCATCATCTTTTTAAATTATTCTTTTTTATGAAATATATGAAGCGTCACATGCGGAACAAAATTACCGTTTTCCGTGGAATGGCCCACAAGATGAAAATTGAGTTTTGAGCCGAATAAGTGTCACTTGCGCAAATTTAGATCTAAGCCTAATTTTAAGAAAATTACAGATTCCTGCAACATTTAAATATCGGCAAAAAATCTGCAAAATTACTCAATTATTGAAACTTCAAATCGTGGACAACTCTGAGATTTCCTCTCCTCAATGAGAGTAGGTCAACCAAAGTCGGATCTTAGACTATGATGATTTATTATGCTTTCTGCGTCCTTTATTTCTTGACCAAAACTCTGAATTGAGGCAGTGAGAAACAAAGAGCATTTTTTCAAGTTTTAAGTAAAACGTGTTTAAAGATACGGTCCTAGGTAGACTTTCATTGAAAAGTTTTTCCAAATTATGTTGTATAACTTAACCTCTACTATTACTTTCTCATGAGGTTCGCCTGCCATTTGCACTGCTCATCTCCAAATGCCACTTACATCCCTTTGCTTCTCATTGCCTCAATTTATATTTTTAAAGATAAACTAAATCACTTAAATTCATCACTTTAAGAATGTATCTAAGTTATATAAAACAAATGACCGTCGTTCGGCTCGCATTCGTGACACGTGAAATTTTCTCTTCTGAAACATAGCAGCAATCTCATAAAATAAAGCTAAATAAATTTAATTTCATGATGCGGTTGAAATTCTTGGAAAAAAAAAATAAGTGCGCCTTTTACTTCAGGATACACGAACGCATTTATTGAGGGATTACAATGTGTTTTTATCTTTAATGGGCTTCATAACAAACAAAACTTTTATCTCACGTTCTAATTCCATCTCACGTCTGTCGATTACTCACGATTTTCTGATGGCAAAGTACTGCGAGTTCGAAGTGCATTAACCAATCACGGATTCCTCCATGAAAACTGAGCTTCAGAACGATTATTATCTAAAATTTGCACGTTGGTATATCATAGTGCGTTCCTTGGAGACTTGAACTTTTTTTCTAAACTATGCTTCAATAATCGGTTGGATCGGTAGTTGGGTGCCTTTTGTGGTTTTGTTTGGTTTTAAAATTGAACAGCGAATTAGTTTACCATTTGCAGACCTAGTGCATTCCTCAACAGATGGCCTTCAATGTGGTATACCTATCGTCGGATAGCCATTTCGCAAGCTTTTAACGCCCAGTTTCCCCACCAGACATAGGCATTTTGACTCTCTTCAATGCGAAACTACACTAAGAATTGCATTTTGGCAAGAGTTTTCAAGGCCAAATACATACTGAAAGGACCTTTAGCATGCCATTTAATCATATGACACGCAAAAAATACCATGGGCCCTGATGATTTTTTGCATTTTTAAAATTCACCGACGGAAGTTGGACTTGGAACCTGCGTCCTTGGCTATGTGAGGCCAACGCCTAGTCACTATGCAATTCTGCCTTCTTTTCCGATTTCACAGGAAACTAGCGATGAAAGTACCGAAGTAAGGAAAATGAAACAGCTTGTCAATAGTGTCCAACTCAACATTTGCATGACTGATAATGAGAGCTGCATTAGTTAATAATATCAATTCAAAATGTAAAAAAATCCGTAAGTAATGTCTGATAATACGGCATTCTAATCATATGTTGCAGTGCAACATGTGATAAGTTGTATATATGTGTGCGTGTGCTTTGAAAAGTTTATGAGACGCAACTGATAAGACCGAAAAGGGAAAAAAAAAAGAAAATGCAGGAAGTCAAGGTGCGAAATTTCGTGCCAAACACTGTGTAAAGAAAATTCCATTAAATTCTTTAAATATTTTTTCATAAAACTTCGCGTTATATAAACAAAACCTAAACAAACTGAGGAAATAAATATAAATTTCATTTAGCTTAAAACTTATTTACAATAACTAGTTTTAATTTCACCTTCGGGTTTTTTTTTTTTTTTTTTTTTTTTGTAATCATTTATTTATTTTTATGAACCCTTTTCTTTCTGAAGTATGAAGGAGGTTCTAACATAAAAAAAAGAATAAATCAGGGACTTTGCTTCTAAAAAAATTTCAAGAAACATTTAAACACTAAAACAAAAGAATAATAATGACTGAAAAGTAATTACTCATATTCTGAATGTGTTATTTTCCCTTTCAGAATGATACGACTCGAGTAATTTACGCTTATCACGACGAGGATCCAGTTTCAGATGAGTTGATAACTTACCATGGAAGAGAAAAACGAGGCTCTAAAAGTCTGATCTTGCTGCAGCCTTTGACTTCAAGGCATGAACTTCCAAATGATGTCAAAATATGGTACATCAGATCACCAAACGTAAGTAACATTTTTCATGCATAATTAGATAGGTTTTCTAGATGCAGAACGTACGAGAATCGTTTAGTTCAGCGATGAAGATGGAGCTAATTTTAAATGGGGACGCGTGATCAACCTCATATTGAAATACATGTTAAAATATTTAATGAAAGCAGCTGGAATTCATTATTTAGTTTTAAAAAGAAAATTTCCCTTTTAATAGCTGATTTCTACTTAAGGTTGCTTTGTAGCTTTTTAGAGACAAAATATTAAAAATTCATAATTATTTAGGTTGTTTGAAAGAGAGGAGCATCTCTTCACACAGTAAGTTTTCAAGCTCCGCTGAAAATGGCAATTAATAATTCGTTTTCATAAAAAACGTTAGAAATTTAAAGTTAACTCGTTTAGCAATTCATCCAGAGCGAAGCCCCCGTGGTACGATCAGCTGTTACTCGACAGGTTGTTCCACCTGGGAGAACATGTTGTTTTTTAGTTTTTGTATTTCTAGAATTTTTAAATACTTCCAGGCGTTGGATCTACTCGTATTTGAAAATTTGTATATGTACTGTGATCAATCTATACTTTAAACCGGTACAAAAATATTTCACGATTACCCTTTAGTTAAAGTTTTCAAGTTTACAACTCAGGCAGTGAGAAGCAAAGGGATGTAAGTGGACATTTTCCAAGTTTTGAGTAAAACACGTTTAAAGTTGCGGTGTTTGGTAGGCTTTACTTCAATTTTTTTTCTAATACATGCTGTATAGCAGCACCTACCAGGGCTATTAGTATTAAATCTTGCCTTAAGGCAGAGGAGAGGTTCACCTACCATTTGTAATCCTTATTTTCAAATTTTTAATTTTAGCACTTACATCCCTTTGCTTCTCACTGCCTCAATTTGGTTTAAAAAAAACCTTTTTACCCCTGAATGCGAAACAGGTGTTCCAGTTAAGGAATTTCAGTAAGCTCCTTTCCTTATTGCAAGGTGCTTTGTTATAGCAGATGCTTATTTAGCAGCGGGAGGTTTTGAATTCCTTTTATTTTCAGACATTAAAAAATAAATTTATAATTCGACGTACATTTTTACAAGAAAAGACTCTCTGAAGAAAACTTGAAGATACCCAACGCATTCTAATATGTAATTGAAGTAATAAAAATTTAATCAGTTTACTGTTTTGACAACATAATTAAAATTGTTACCAATAAAATCAGTATATAGTTGATTACCCGTGTACAAGACGGCTGACATTTTTGAATAAAATGAACAATTTTAACACAAAAAAAAAAGTTACACTTGCTACGTTTCAAGTTAACTTGTTTAACAATGCATCTAGAGCGCAGACTCCATGGCGCAGTTGGCTGGTGCGTTCGGCTGTTAAGTGAAAGTAAGTGTTGGTGCTTTATACCCTCTCAGCTTTTTTTTTTCATTTAAATGAAGAAAAGGGTGAGAGGTAGTCATGGGATTTACCTACGGAAGTATGCTTTCATAGAATCATAAGCTTATAATGTTGAAGGATTTTGAAACAAAGAATTGTATTCAGTTTCAGTTTATGCAGTTAAATTTACTTTTCATTCACAACATTTTCGACTTCAACACTGTAAACTTATGTTAGTCAATACAATCATAGCTTCTGTTGGCCAGTCCCGCAACTGCCTTTTTTTTTTTTTTTTGCTAGGAATTATTTTCTTCCTTTTTTCTTATAGCAGAACACAGGAATAGATTCAGAATCTCAGCAGTGTTTTCAATTTTCGATGCTAAAGAATGAATTTTAATACTTTAGACAAAAAAGTGAATTTCTTCCGTAAGAATTAATGTTAAAAATTTTTGAATCGTTCAAAAAAATGCTCAATCAAAAAGTTATTCATGTTGCATGTTCTTCCTCGTGAGTTCATTTCTAAAAAGCTCATTCAAAGTACCCACGGATAGCTGTTCCTGCGGACGTTGGCGGGGAAATTCCGGGTATGGATACTATTTATTTTAAATCGAGTGCGTTTGTCCATGACTCCAAATAAAATTATTTGTAACCAAGTAAGACTTATCATTTTCTTCAAATTTTACTGGGGTCTAAGTTTTAAAATAAGTTATAATGATTTTTCTTCCATATTTTTGGTTTGTACTATTCATTATAATTGAAGGTATCATGTGTCCTTATATTTTTAGGCTGCTGTTTCTGACCTTTCCTGTAGGGAAACTGTGGTCCTTTCGATGTGACAGGCTTGCAAAGCCAAAATGGCGTACCTTTGTACCCAAGGACAAATAGTCATTCATAGTTAATTTTGTCCGTAGGTACATCAGCTTCCCCTACGCGTTAATTTTCTCTGTAAGCGCTAATGTTAAGCTTTTTGAACTGTTCAAAATTAAACAAAACATTGTACAAATTAATGTAAAAAAAAATGGGCGTCTTGGCTGCAAAGAGCACTGGCCAGCAGAAAGTGAAACTCAAGAAAAAAAAAATCGTGAAATTTAAAAAAAGTAAAGAAAGGAAAAGAAATGCAATATATGCAGAAAGTATAGTTTTTAGCTCCATATTGACTGTTCCGGGGGATGTCTTATGAAATGAGAAAGAGTGATAAGATAATACTGTTACATACTTACCTATATCGTGAGCAAAAAACGTTCTGCTTTACATTTCAGTTTACAATACCTATTTTTAAAATTCACATAGTAAGTTCTACGTAACCAAGAAAAGCTTTCTTCACGAATTTGGCAGAGAGACGAAACTTGTTCGCATTTTCCAAATGTGCCGAAATTTTTTTTTTTTTTTCTTGGTAAATACGAATTCCGTTCCTGATGTTGCATGGAAGCATTATAAGAGATTCATTTAAAAAAAATACCGTATTACAAAACAGGATTGCAAAATTTATCGCATAGCTGTTAGTATTCTGCCGTGTGCAGGTAAACGGCAGTATCTGCAGAAATGAGTTTTCGAGATATTTTAAAGAAACGCGTTTTGGATTCAGTACTAACAATAGGGAAATGTTAGAATTAGACGTCTTTTTCGCGCCTTTTTTTCAGCGGAAACCAAATAAGCAAGCTTGTACAATAAAGATAACGTACAATAGATGACAAAAATGCGAAAAGTGAAAAATTTGCAGTAACTGCCCTTTACCTTCACACGGCAGTATTATCATTTGAAAACTATACAATCAAAAAAACGTTTTGATTAATTGCAATATATATTTAAAGGACATTTTAAAAAAGTTATATCATTTAAAAAGAGCCGAGATAGCTACATACATATTCACACGTTTGTTTATTTAGTCAATTTTTGAGAAAGAAAGGTGCTAAACCCAATTTTACATTTACATTTTTTATTTATTCTCAATTCTACCTCAACTGCCCAAGGCAGCGGCATTTTCTTTTCTTTTCGTTTTTTTTTTAAGAAAATAAATCCACAGCCTGAAATGCTTTGGTAACTATTTGAAAGAAGTATCATCTTCTAAAATCGCATTTTTATAGTTCACTAGCTGCGTTGGACGGTGTACCTCGAAAATAAAAGTTACGTCAAATGACCCGTGTTCAGCAACCAGTGTTAAATATACGAAAATAAATTATGGAATGTTGCACTAAGTCGGAATAATGGCGACAGTTTCTAAGGGCGTTAAGGCTTGAACTTGTCGCTAAAAATTCCCAATTTGAATGAGAAAACTTCGGAAATAAAGTTTACACTCCCCTAAAAATCGAAATACCCGAATAAATAAGCATAAATATAGATAAAAGGATCATTAGAATAAAGGCAACAGTTCCACAATCGCGCCAATAGGCCCTTTGAATCCTCATTAGAAAAGGTCTCCCAATGTCTACGTAAGTCCCTAAAAATCTTTTATTGACTGGGGACATAGTCCTTCAAATTCTCTATTCTAGTAAGGAAAACAGCCCCTAAAACTCCCTATTAGTCCCCCAAACTCTCCATTAGAAAAATAAAAACATCCTTATATATTATTTCTGTAGCCTGTTTTTGGTTTCTACGCCAGATTTTCCTCAATTCTTGATTGATTTCTTTGATTTACACCTTATTTTGAAGCTTATGGTGCTGGCTACTGACGAAAAATAGACCCAAAGTCTAAAAATTGTTTTTTTCACCCGAAAAACCTGTTTTAAAGAACCAGAATGAGATTTTCGGTTAAACTTATAACTTTAACTTGCACTATGACCGACAGAACTGAATAGCTTGATCGGCAGAGTGTTCTCCTCGTAACCAGGAGAATGAGTGTTCGGGCCCACGTCCGGACAATCTGCATCAAAAAATTAGAGAAATAACGCGCATTACATGAACACTTAATTAAGTGAATAACAAATATGAGGAAATAAAGTAAATGAGAAGGAAACTCTCCTTGCTGTTATGAAAACTTGATGTGACTTTGTGCTAAATTACTTCTAAATTGGTACTTTTATTTTTATTTTTTTAAGCTTTGACTCTGGTAAGAAAATTAAAGCATAATGTAAGCGAAAATATAAGTAACAGGTTTAAGATTTCAGACTACAATAGAATTGTTTTTTGTTCAGAAAAAAATAATAAATCGTATATTGAAATACATATTCTTCTAATGAGTTTTTGACTCTTTGTACAAATAAAAAAATTACTACCTCAATTTGATGGGTAAAATATATATTTTTTCTTCTTTTTGCGAAAAAAAAAATAGCTTATCAAATTTTTACTACATTCGAAAAGCTACGCTTAAAAAAAGAGCATAGTTCAACTTATTTTGTATTTTAACCGTGCTTTAAATGATGAACACGTGCTGCCAGCTAAGTCATAAGGGTTCAAGCAGCCTGCGGTAACAGATTGTAAAAATTTTCAAAAACAGAAACATTTTTCTTCAATATCTTATCTTATATATTATTCCCCTCTCATTTTAAAACTTATCAGGCTGGCTAATGACGAAAAATAGACTTACGGTCGAAAAATCAAGTTTTCGAAAATGCTCCTTGCTGTTTCAAAACCTTGATGCAGCCTGTAGTTCTTATGCATTTTTTTTTTAAAGCAAAGTTCTAATGCAGTTTTCCATTTTTTTACGTCGCTTTCGGCAAAAAAAAAAGCCTGTGTGTGTGTGTGTGTGTGTGTGTGTGTGTGTGTGTGTTCATATTTAAATAAAGCTTAAAAGCACTGGACTTAGTTGTTCGGTTAAATTGATAAGTTTTTTTCGCAAGAGCGTTCGGCTATAAACTATCTGAACTTCGGGCAAGCTTGGGCTGTCCAACATAATATCAAATTTATATTAGTATTACGCATTCCATGTACTCATAACATACACACGTAATAAAATAAATGCAGTGGGAATGCTACTTGGTGTTTCGACTCCTTTATGCAGGCTACAGTTATCATTCGGATAAGTTGACTGTTAATCGAAGGGTGTTCTTCCTTTTTTTAAGCTTTGGCTACATCCAGACCAATCAGCATAATGTAAGCACAAAAAAGTATTAGATTTACCTAAAGGAAATCGTTTTTGTGCAGAAAAACATTTTCATTATATGCTGAAATGTAGATGTTTCTAATAACAGTGTTCAACCTTTTGTACAAATGAAAAAATACTACGCCAAATTAAAACTACGAGTTTCACCCAGTAAACCTTTAATTTTTTATTCGCGCGAATACGATATAAAGCATTAAAATTATTATCAACTTCATTAGCAAGAAATCATTTTCTACTCCTCTGCTTTCTGCTGAAAAAAAAAATACATTTTGTCTACGTTCGAAAAATTGCACTTAAAAAACGGACTCAGTTCAACTGGTTTTGGTTTTGAATTTTAAGTGTTCGATTAAAAGAGAAACATGTGCGAGCATTTAAGCCGTAACGGTTAAAGCAACCTTCTATGTGAAATAGTTCAATATTCAAAGATAAAAACACTTATTTTCAAACTAATTTATTACTTCTCTAGAATGTTTATTTCAATCGCTACGTGAGATCTTCGTCATTCTTTAATCAAATTCCATGCTTTACGAATAATTTTAAATCGTACCATGCTGGTTAATAACAAAATATAGAAGCATGATCTTATTATTAATTTTTTTTTTCTTTTGTCAAAAAGCTTTTTTGCTATTTTTTACTACGCATTCCTTCAATGAATAGCTTTCGAAAAGGAAGGCGCAATTGCTCGGTTTGTTGGGGTGTCGGGGTGTTAATCAGAATGGGGCCAATTCGAATCCGTGCCAATAAATATCTCTTTAATGTTTCTTTTTTTTTGCTGTCAGATGCTCACATGGGCAGGACTATATTCGCCACAACCTGTTTTTTCACATGCACAATTATTGCTTTTTCACGAGTCACTACTCAGCCACTTTTAATGATATTTATGTTTGCATTGAAAATATGTACGACCAAAAGGTGAGCGATGATCAAATTATCACAACGTTGTATTTAACGAGGTTTTGTTACTGATGTCTTTAAATTACATGCCTTCTCTTCTGCGCTTACTTTTTTTCGGTTCTTCTTCATAATGTTTTCCTTTGAAATTTTTAAAGAGCGAAATGCCTTATGAAACGATTCGAAGCACAGTGCGGAGTTCCGCACGGGTCGACTAGTTCCTTAAAATTCCCTACTATAATAATAGCATCTGTTTCAAAAAATCCGTGTTACAATAACGGTAAAAGTTTTCAAATAATGTCAATAGTCCCATTAAAAATATATGGATAAAGATAATAGTTCGAAAAACTTCTTTCAGAATGAGAAAAAAAATTTCAAAATAGCATCAACATTCAATCTTTTAATCACCATCAGAATTGGAAAAATAGCTTCAAAGAATTTCAGCTTTGAATAAGTTATCTAAAAGTATCTATTAGAATAACGACGTCAGTTCCTCAAAATCCATATCAGCATCAATAATTCTGAAACAACGTTAACGGCAAATCTAAAATTCCGACTAGAACAAAGTGAATAGCAAAGTTTCCATTTTTAATGCATCTGAAATCTTTGATTATCAACTTCCGGCAGTACAAAAATTAATAAATTGAGAAAAAATAACCAGAAGGGGGCTAAACATTTTAATTTCCTGATTACAAGAAAAGCCACTAAACAACAAGAATTTTAACTGATTACATTCTTCTCAAAAAATGGCAACAGATGATTCTTCACAATGTTTATATTCACGCTAATTAAAACTGAGCTCGTGGCAATTCCGTAACCAGAAACTGCAGACAATTCTTTAAAAATGAAGATAAGCGTCGTTTTAGAATATGAAATCAATTTAAAATAAAAAACTTGGGGGAATTCTAATTTTTTCTCGAATTTCTGGTAAAGTTCACATTATGCAGCATTTTAAGGCTTTTACCTGCTACAAATACTAAACAAATGTGACCTGATTTCGATAAGATACTCTCAAACTTATTTAAACTTATTTCAAATTGGAACAAAAATCATGGAGTAGGGTAGACCGGGGCACGTTTACGCATTGGGTACGTTTACGCAGTGCCCTTTTTTCAAAACGAGTTATAAATGGAGAGTCAACAGTCATACCAGATTGATGCTATTCCCTGACAAATATTCTCATAAGTTTTTGAGCATCAGTCAAGCTTCGGTTTAGCATGCAGATAGAAAAATTTGTTTTCTACCGAGCAGAGTAAATTTTTGTTAAACGTTTTGAAGCTTATTGTGAATGCATAATACTTTGTTAAGAAAAAACAAATATATTAAAAAAATATCAGAATTTTATCTTTTTTTGTGTGAATTGTATTTATATGGACCGAAACGTTATTAAATTTTGTTGCACATTAAAAATAAATCCAAACTTGCCGACGGGGCATGTTTACGCATTTTCATCGGGGCACATTTACGCACGTTCTTACTGTTTGTCTTACTACTCTGTCTTACTTCTAAACGGACTCCGGAGGTGTTTTTCACTCTGTACTGTCTCAAACCTTTAGCATTTTCAGGTTATTTCGTTTTGAAAATCACCATTCATTTTTAATTAAGTAACAGATTCGCATCTTATAGCTTACAATCATATAGTGTTGTCTTTATACACTATTTAGCCTGTAATACATTTTCTTTATTTTAAACATAGTAAGACATTACGTTCAAAACACTAACAGAACCACGTTAGACGTCAAAATAATGAAAAGGCTTATCGGTAATCCAAATATTTCTCCCACTAGGCCTTCCACATCGTCACATATTGACTACCCCAACTGAGACCATTTGAAAAAGCAAGACCAAAGCTTAGAAACCAGGAAAAAATTGTGAGCATCCTCTTTTTTCTTCCTAACTGATACTCCGATTAAAGAAGCCCTCAGACAAGATCAGTTAGAAACTACAAAGAAAAAAACAAAATGGGCAGAACAAAAAAAAGGGGGGGGATTACTTTAAAATTTGCAAGTTTCTATTAAAGCAGAAATATAAGACAGCAAAGAAAAAAGTATGAAACCAAAACTTGCGACAGGGAAAAAGTTAGTTCACTCTGTAAAAAGGAAATTAATGCACGATTCTGTTTACAAAATAGAAAATTGTGCTTGCATATACTGTTCGAAAGCACACAACCAATCAAAAAAGGACAATACAGGGTTCAATGTCTTAGATGTCAAAACGCAGTCCCATGACAAGTATGCGAAAAGAAATACTTTATTTTTGTTAGTAAAATCTAACAGTGATGAAGAATATGACTAAATAGTTTATGTTTTACTTAGCAATAAGCCCAATGATTTTATTTTAGCTTAAAAATGTTCTTTAATCAATTTTTTGTTATTTTCATATTTTCAAAGTGTTTTAAGAGAAATAAAACACTTAAATTAGGTTAAATACCTATATCACTTACTCCTAAGTATCATTTTTATTATGCGTAAACGTGCTCCACTCGATGCGTAAACTTGTCCAGTGTTCGGGGCAAGTTTACGCGACCAACTTGGACTAAAAAAACATTTTTTTCTTACAGTTAAAAACACAAGCTGAGCAACAACTGAATATACAAATTTTGACTTCATTAATTGCTTTATAAAACCACAATGTCTAAAATTCCCTAGGTTCAAACAAAAAAACTAGAAAATTCATTGAAAAAAATTCTCGGAAATGTGCCCCGGTCTACCCTACTTTTTTTCTAAACGAAAGGTACCCTATACTCACCCCGGCAACCCTGACAACGTGTATACGAAATTTCATGATGATCGGTGAGTAGTTAAGGCGTGAAAAGGTAAAAAAAACAAACAAAGTCACTTTTACATTTATAATATTATTAAAGATTCACCTCAGTTGGTATTTACTTTTTTGAGTCTTATACGAGATTTAAATGGATGTATAAAACAGATCTAATGTAAGTTACCCTGTACAGTCTTTGGGGATATGTACTATGCTTTTCATTAACGAAATTTCGCTCAAAGCATTTTTTTTTCTTATTGAGGTTAACGGTATTTAATGCCACAAGAAATGTTACTTATACATATCACTCTCCATTGTTCCTCAAACGTATGCATTTTTTTTTTCAACTGGGATATTTGAATAAGAAAGTAATTTTTATTTTATCTATTTATTTATTTTTAAACTCATTGATGCCTATAAGCTTTGCGGGAAAAAATCGGCGTGTGTTGTTTTTTTTTTTTAATTAATAAAAAAAAACCACAATACTTATTTCATTTATTATTAAATCGATTAGTTTTTTTTAAATTATTATAAAAAAAGTAAACTTTTAAAGAAATAATTTCTTTTTTCTTTGCGGCGGAAATTAAGATCTTGATGTTTCAAGTAACATGAAAAATACATAATTTACAAATTTTTATTTGATAATTTACAAAATAAATCTGCACATATAAAACACGAATGTCCCAGTCCCATAACGGACCTTAGAGACAAGAACCGTCAAAACAAAAACCGGGGTTAAAAACCGTCAAAACCTTTATTTATTTTTTTTTTTAATAACACTTCTGACAATAATGTATTATTCATTTTAGGTAACCATCCCAGATGACGTAGACACGACATACTGGTGCAAAATTGTGAAGGCGCCTCTTTTGAATAAAAAGCATCACGTGATACAAGTGAGTTCAAATGAAGCTGTGTCTCTATTTATGGCTATTTTCTTGCTTTGCAGACTGGTACTAACAAGCGGTTGTGAAAGCCTCGTGTTTCTAAGAATGGTGTAATGATGCTTAAATCCAAACTTCTTTCAGTCAACCATCCCCTGCTCCAACACGAGTAATTTATGTGCTTGGAAATATAAATTGCTCGTTAGATTTCGTTTGACATTTTGTTGTAAGGATTGTTTTAGTATGTCGTCATTGATAATAGAATTGTAGATATTGATAATCCAAGTGAGCAATTATTTTTCACCGGGACTTCTTCCGAGAACAATCATTTACAAGTTAAGATGCGAGACATAAACGCTTTATTATTTGTTGTGATTATTTGGGGCTGGGTCAAAATGATTGTTAATCTTGACAGGATACAATCATTTTATGATCTTAACATTAAGGACTAGCTGTATTGCCCGGCACTGCAAGGTCTACCTCGAAAATAAAAGCTGTGTCAAGTGACGCATGTTCAACGATTAGGTTTAGATAAAAGAGAAAAAAAAGCGTAAAAATTCCCCTTCAACGTTTGGAAAAGAGCAATTTAATGACTCCAAATTTTAAATTTATATCTTTTTTGATTTTTAGAAAGTTCGAAAAATTATGTCATTGTTATTTTTCGACATTAACATTCCTTTTCATGTATTTTCTGGTGAAAACTCTATAGGGGCCGACTCTCCACCCCAATCCATTGGAGGGGGGGGGGGGAACCTATGCGAATTCCTGAATATGAAAGGACCTGTGTGCCAAGTTTGGCCAAGGTCCGACGTGAACTGTGCATTTGCATAAGAAAATCCCCCTGTAACCCCGTGGAGTGTACGGAAACAAGCATAAGACTAAGCATATTAGTTTTGGTGCTTTACCTTTTTCATTATTTAGTAGCGGTACCCGCACGGCTTTTTTGCCGTAGTAGAAAACTAAAGGGTCATTTGATTCGCCTGTTTATTTACAAATAATGGATGATGAATGTTTCGCCAATTTGCTATGTTTATTTGCTCGCCCATGGTCGTGTATGGTAGTTTGCTCGTACACGTTATGGTAATTTGCTAGTCCACGTTATAGTAATTTGTTCGTCCACGTTATGATAATTTACTCGGCAAAATGTTCTTAAAGTTGGAATAGAAAAAGAACAAAATCGAGTTTTCGAAAAATCCTCCCCCTTATGCTACGAACTAGTTCTGTGCCAAATTTCATGAAAATCAGCCGAACGGTCTAGGCGCTATGCGCATAACAGACATACAGAAATCCAGAGGCACAGACATCCAGAGAGACATACTTTCAGCTTTAGTATTAGTAAAGATGAAAGACTTTGGTGCCATAATGACTACTCAGTATTTCTGTACTCAAATTAAAACTACTACACCTATTACAATGGAATCAAGTTTTTTTTTTTTTTTTAAATTAGCCTTGGCAATATTTTTCTAGTATTTGTTTCGAAAATATACATGGTTCCGATTTCATCTGAATTGCACTCATGAATGTTGCCTTTTTGCCTTAAATGCGGAAGGTAGTTATCATGCAAATGAAATTGTTTTCGAACGTATGTAAAAGAAAAATTTTCGTTTATTTACTAAGGAAATGAGTAAACACCTCCGCTACTTTTTCACTACATATCTTAGCTCATCGATGGCATAATGTTTGCTGTATACAAGGTGATTCAAACAAACCTTGACCAATTGATTTGCAAGATACCACATGGTCATACCACGTTGATAAAAAATCGCATTGGAACAGAGGATCGCAAACGCAATACTGACGTGCTACATGCACACAAAGCCAGACACTGACGGATGCATGGCATATCACATACTTCACAAAAACGATTTTACACAGCATTTCAGTTTTACCGTCCCAACGGTAACGCACCTAACGTCGTAATAACGATCCATTCTGACACGATTTCACATATCGCTGCACTTTTGTTGCAACGCGTGGATGAGAGCTGCAAGCTGCAAGTTCAAACAACAGCTTTAAGCCTTAAAAACTAAAATGCTGCCTAGAATCGTCTTTGTGTAATAAGTCCCCCCCCCCCCCCCCATTGTATCCGTGATATGTCATGCATCTGTCAGTGTCTGGCTTTGTGTTCATGTAGCCGTCAGCATATTGTGTTTGCGATCCTCTGTTCCTATGCGATTTTTTATCCTTTTTTTTTGTGGTATGATTTGTATACCATATCAGTGTCAACGTTTTTTTTTTAATCACCCTGTGTATAGTCTTAAAAAACACCCATATAGTTTGATTCTCATGCCTTCAGAATGGCATGAATTTAAATTTTTATAGATAATGTTCTTCTAATTTAGACATAAAGAAATAATAATAATGAGTTTCTTCAAGCGACACATTTAAACGTTTTAAAACTTGTCATTTCACAAAGATCTGCCAAACAGGTTCACATTTATCCCACGTTTGTGTCTTAAAGAAAAATACTTTTTTCCTTAATTTTCTCACCACTAATGTTATTATGGAAAATTACCTCTAATTACCATTATTCCATGAGTGCTAACAACTTTTTTGGTGGAAAATTATGTGATATTAATATGCTTTAATAGTTTCCCTTCCCATTGTAAGAATCCTCAAGGTTACCCAGAACGTTGCTCCTAATAGACTCGTGAGTCTTAAACATTCTTAAAAATGAATGGCTGAACTTGTTTTTACTAACAATTATTTTCCCCTACGAAGCATCAGAAGTAGCTACTGGAAGAAAAAGTTACGCAAAATTACCCACTTTTTATTTTACAATCACTTGATTATCTAAGAGAATTCCTCCGCAAATTGAAGATGAAGAAAAAGCGATTCCAGTAGCAAACTACTTCAAGGGCTGGTGTGTTCGAAGTATGGCCCGCAGGCTAATTATGGCTTTGAACTATGTATGAAGAGAATGAAGAGAAAGAGACTGAGAGAAAATTATTTTCTCCAATGAGTGATTATTTAAAAGGCGAGATGTCTGAACTTTGCTGCTTTCATTATCGCACAGGATTTGGTAACGATTAGGACTGATACTGTTTTATATGGAAAGACGAAACATTTTATATCAAATATGCTCCCTGAACGTAATTTATCACATAAATATGTAGGTATATTTCTTGTTTATTTTTTATTTTCGTGATTACTGTCACAGCATCTTTAGTACTTATCAGCTGCATTGCCTGGCGTTGCACGGTCTACTTTGAAAATGAAAGTCGTGTCAGGTGATGCAGTTCAACAATCAGGCTTAAATAAAAGAAAAAAGAAGCGTAAAATTTCCCGTCAGCAGCAACGGGTAGAAAAGAGCAGTTTTATGACACAAATTTTAAATTTAAACCTCTTTGTTTATGTCAGAAAATTCAGTCATTCTTATTAATAGGCGTAACTATTCCGGGTCACGAAATTTTTCTAGTAAAACGCTTTCTAAGGGGTTTTTTCACCCTCCATTGGGGGAGAAATCCCCCTGTGTCAATTCCTGAGCATCAAAGGACCTCTGGGCCAAATTTGGGCAAAGATCCAACGTGGATTGCGGATTTTTATGAGGACCATACAAAACCACCTGCAAATATCCATTTTTATATGACTCTGACTAATTTGACTCAGTTAATATGTCAAAAATTCGCAAATTTGTTCGTATTAGCCGTTATTTGTAACAACCGTGAATAGGTAAAATTATGAAAAAATTATAAACTACATACCAATGCTTAAAAAATAATTTCCATTTTTGTTTAAATTCCTTGTTCACGCCAGTTTAATTGAGAAAAATTTAAACTACTTTTTTACTACTGTTTTTTAGTATTTAAAAAAAACATTTATGTTTAGTTGTTTTTATGCCTATTAAATTCCACTATTCAAAAATCTTGGCATGAGCCAATGAAATTTGCAATCGATTTTCTGGCTGCATCTTATAAAATTGTACTAGTTTAGTACTTCAGTCCGCGATGAAAGATAATGTAGAGTTCCTACTAAGGCCAACCTAAGGTTCAGGGACTAAAAATTAGCTCTTTTATGGTTTAATTGGCTCGAATCTTATAACATTCGTCAACTTATAAAAAAAAAAAAACAAGAAAAAAATCATTCCATATGAAAATTTAAGTTTGTATTATCTTTGGCAACAGTTAAATAAAAAAAATGTCCAATTGGTCTTATTAGAAACAGGGGTTCCTAATAAGGCCAGCTCTGTGAAAATTCCAGAAAAAACTATCAAACAACAACAAACTAAAAGACTCTTTACTGTCAATATAAAAACATATTGAATCACATTTGATAAACTCAGAAACACTATCAAAAGCTCCATATTTACTTCAATAGAAAGGATAAAATCAATCTTCCCATTTAGAGCAGAGTCATTATTTTTTTACTTCCTTTCACATAGTAACGAAGTATTATATTTGCGAAAAAAATTTCACTCGAAAATCGGCCTTAATTTTCATTTTGCTCACCCCCGAATGAATGTTGAGGTTTTTTTTTTTCCGACCCGACCACAGGTGCATATATACCTAAGAACATATGGACGCTAGAAATATCAATTTTGACGATTAACAAGGAAATTACAACGAGTTTTTTCAAGACGTCCGCATAAATGTATGTATGTATGTGCGTATATATCTCACATAACTCAAAAACGGTACGCCGTAGAAAGTTAAAATTTGATACGTAGACTCTTAGTGAGGTCTAGCTGTACACCTTCCTTTTTCGTTGCATTCGGATGTTCCAAAAGGGATCTTTTACACCTTTTAGGGGGAAATCATTGTTAATTTCCATTTTGACGATCCCCGAGTTTATTACATCGAGTTTCCTCGTGACGTCCGTTTGTGCGTATGTGTGTATGTATCTCGCATAATTCAAAAACGGTATGCCTTAGAAAGTTTAAATTTGGTAAGTACACTTCTCGTGGGGTCTAGTTGTGCACCTCCCCTTTTGGTTGCATTCAAAGGTTCCAAAAGGGGACTTTTACACCTTTCTTTTTTTTTGGGGGGGGGGATTGATGTAAATTCGAGTGGTGTTATAATTTGGCGGACAATTGGCAATATATTGCCAGGCTTTTGGTCACCAAGTTTTTTTCAACAGTTTGGCGACAAATTGGACGTTTTTTTTTTTTTTTTTTTTTTTTTTTAAATCCAGCTTCAATTCGTCCACTATTAGCGATATTCAGAGTTAACCATTGAATCACATAAAAATTAACAATAATGGGGAAGTAAATCTGTGCAAAACGTTTTTTTGCTTCGGTTCGCAACAAACTAGGGGTAAAAATATTTCGTGTTTCCTGGCCTACTCAAAGGCATAATTAGTGTAAAACAAAGTCATGTGATGCAGACATCAGCTCGTTTTATACTAATGAACTACGGTGAACCAGAAAAAACGAAATTAACTAAAAAATAAAAGGCAATTTTGACAAGACTCTTTTGTAATAACGGTTTCCACACGGTTTCCTATCGATTAAAAATGGCTGGTTGATAACGCATTATAATTAGTTAGGTTTCCCGATGACAATAAAATCCTGAACTAGAGACTTTTTGCTATCCTATTAAAAAAATGAGGGCTAGACCTCATTGGTCTGCATGGCCTTATTCGTCGCAACCACCTTATACAGTTTTATTTACAAGCTAATTGAAATGCCCTCAGGTAAATAGGTGTAAGAGCTTTATTTTCTATGCCAAAATTTAAAGAAAAAAATAGCACAATTCAAGATACCTATTGGGCTTTCTACAACCACATTAAAATGCTGAATAGTTTCAAAGAAAAAAAAGTTTTGGTATTCAATCATAAGAATTTTGAGTGGCGAGCTCTAAAACTTTTTGTCCGTCTTAAACGATATTTGCATTTCAATGCACGTATTATGCTTGAAATTTTGAACTTAACTAAATACTAAACTAATAACTAAACTTTACTAACAAAATGGTCGTTTTACCCATGATATTGTTTTAACCGTAGTCGTATTAAAAGAGTTCAACTGGACATAGGTTTGCTATTTTCGTTGGAAAATTGTGTGACTTACTTTATTTGACATGCATCCGTTACACCCAAAAAACTGCAAAAAAAAAAAGTGATCAAGGCTTTCACTACTATTAAACTTGCTAAATTTCTCGGGAAAAAACAGTGATTATGAAAAAATGAACCACTGACAGCGACTCTCCACGGACGTCTCAAAAAAAAAAAATAAAAAAAAAAATTCATTGCGGTAAATAATAATTGGATTATCTGGAAGCCAAGGAAAAAAATGATTTTCTTAGTTCTTAAGTCCCCTGCATGTAAAAACTTTTCTTTTTGTTTTCTTTATTTTATTTATTTATTTTATTTTTCAATTTGTTCCTGCACTTAAAAGGAAAAGGTCTAGATTTCCACCAAAAAATGAGAATTTTGCTCTCTTAAAACAACGTTAAAAGTTTAAAGAATAAAATTAATCGTGTTACCAGAAGAAACTTATCAAGAAGTAAAATCATTTCAGTTTTGTATTGCAGATCCTCCAGTGATTAGTTGTGAGGGGCACTGCGATTATCCTTTTTTTTCTTCTTCTTCTTTTTTTATGTGACGTCTCTGGCTCTTTATTTCATAAAAAATAGTGAAATTTTTCAGAATATACTTCAAATGTTATTTTATAATGACGTGGTTGTAGATTAACTGCGAAATCAAAGGGAATAATTGAAAAGATGCTTTTTCTTTTGCATTAAATCAACACATATTTCTTATCTGATACGGGGTACGAGCACCTCAAGGAGGTAAAGCGTTTTCAATCAAACATATATTAACTATATACAGTAAATACAGCAAATTGTAACCATTAAAAAAAAATCTTAACAATAAAAAGAAAGTTATGAATATGCTAGCGATAAAATTCGCGTTATTATAACACACATGTGAAGTGATTTCGTAAGAAACCGACCCGGAACTATAAATTTTGGCGTTGGGCTCTTTAATGCTGTCCCGCTCCCGCACTGCGGGGTCTGCGGGTACGCAGATATCAAATCAGATATAAAAACGCAGATAGAAAAAAAATCAGCCACGCCTCCTAACCCCCACACTTCTTTTGGCCTCTCACTTTTTGGTACGCTAGCCGTCTAGATGATTAAAACTTCAGCTGATACTTGTAAGAATATTCGTTTTATGGACGGCAAAAATTGGAAAACGTTTGCAGGACAAATCTTTTTGGAATTGGATGCCCCGTGTGTTTGGCTCTTAATCCCGGGGGTTTAATCCCACTAAATATCTTGCGGGATCCTTCAGGATCGGGATTGCAGGATTGGAAACCCTAACTGTTTCTCAAACTTTTTTTTTTTACTCGTGGACCCGTAAATTTTCCTGGAACATTTCGCAGACCGACGCTTTTTTTTTTTTTTTTAAATCTTTACTCGACACTAAAAACAGCTAAATAAGTTAATACTAACATATTTAGGAAAAATTTACTTACTATAATATTTCAATTCAAAAATAAGCAGTTGTTGCTCATTTCATCAAACTGTTTAAGAAAAACAACTTCTAAATAAGTTAAATATGAGTACCAAATCTAGCTAAACTTTAAAGTTAAAACTGTGGATTCTTGGACGTAAATTAACACAAAATATATCGTGCGAAATTAAATAATTATTTTTTTAATCAAAAAAATTATTAAATTAGGATAAGGCAAAAATCTGAGTACCAATCCAAGTTTTCCTGTCATAAAGTGCACAAATGTCCAAGCATTGTAAGGAAAACAACACTTCTGTCTTCAAAACAAAATTTAATTAATTCTGAAGAACTTCTTTCCTTGCATCTTGGACACCGAATATGAGAGAGAAAATTTGGATTATCTTTCAAAATTGCAGCCGCTAAAGAGACCATTAAAAATATGATAAATCACTTTGAAAATTAAAATTACTTAGGCAACATTTGTTTTTTTTTTCTGCAATAGGTGGAGCCACTGATCTCAGAAGAAAGTGCTAGTTATGTTCACCATATGGTACTATACAGATGTTTGGGAGCCACTGCTAGAGAGTTAGAACCACATGTTCATCACACTGGACATCCCTGCTACGTGCCAGATATGCCACATACGTATACGAAATGTGAAAGCGTATACACGGCATGGGGTGTGGGAGGTTTGGTGAGCATTACTCTATATTTTACTGTAGCATTTTATTTGGTCTTTAACAACATTTTTTCATTGATTTTTTTTTTCTAGTATTTCTTCTATCTTTTTTTCTTTCTTTTATATGGCACAATATTTAGTTTTAGTTTATAATACTGCCGTAAAATGTGCTGCAAAAAACACTGTATAAGCAATGAGTTAATTATTTCATCAATAAAACTTTAAAAAAAAATTAAAAAGCTATGTATAAGTAATGTATTTATATATATATATATATGTACCGATTGTATCAGTACAGCTTTTACAGACTTTCAGGGCACATAGAGTACATCTAGACGATGGGAAATCACATAGCAATGCATAGTCGGAAACTCTTTCTTGGCGCGGTAGTGACGACACAAATCACCAAAAAGACAAGACACGAATAAGAGAAGAAAACATTTTATTATCCTTAGTACAGCAAAAAAACTAAGAAAAACGAACATGAATGAGCCAACGTACGTCGTCAAAGTAGGTATTCGAAATTACGACCCGGGCCGTGATGCGTGCCTCACATCTCCGGCGCATTGAAGATCGAACGTCAAAGCGAGCGCGGCAACAAAAACCGCGTGTGCGCATGCACCGTCATCTGATGCTTTGGTTTACGTAACGACATCTATCCTGTAGACCAGACAAAAACTAACCAGCATTTCTTCTGTATTAAAAACAATCAACATGTTTTTTTCCTCTTATTTGTTCGGTCTTTCTTGTGCTTTGTGCCATCACTATCATGTCAGGAAAGCGTTTCCGACCATGCATTTCTATGTGATTTCCCATCGTCTAGGTGTACTCTATTTGCCATTAAGTCTGTAAATGTTGTACTGATACACCCTGTATAGATAAACAGCTTAGAAATCCTAAATAACCGTTACTGATTTGAAGAAATTGTACTTATGAAGATGTATTGATCATATAGCCAATTCGCGTAAGTCGAATCGCGTTGTAGCGGGAGTCGACTGTACATTGAAAAAGTGGAAGAGATATGAGGATTAACTTATCAAAATAGAACATATCCACGTTTTAGAAAAAATGATTTTATGACATTCTCTAAATCTTTCAGATGACATTTATCAAATCACTTACTCTCAAGAAGTCCAAACGTGAAAAATCCTATTTTATTTAAGGGTAAAGTGTGGCTTTTTGATCAAAAGGTAACAAATCCGTACTCCGCAAGTTTTATTTTGAACAAAAGGGGACATATTCTGAAAGAATCTGTAGTACGAAGACTTTTAGATCCTAAGGAACACGTGTTCAAAATCCTCAAATTTTAATTCACTACTTTTAGGTTCATGTACTTCGATAAGAGAATATGAGAAGGTGAAATATTAGGGTTTTGTGTGAAATTGGAATTCTCAACATTCAGGTTTTTGTTCAAAAGGGCACATATCCAAAATTGAGAGAGCGATATCTCCTTGTTTTTTTTTTTTTTTTTTTTTTTTACACAAACATTTCTTACTCTGGGCCATGATTTGCTGTGCTTTCGTGCTCAATTCTGTCCCCAGAGAAGTTGATAAAACTATTTTGCTCTTACCCTAATTCGTTTTTCTCACCTCCTGAACATTTTTAAACAATGGATATGTTTCCTTTTGATAAATTAGTCCTCAAGTGTTATTTATGTTTTGTAAAGGAAGAACAGGAAACTATTTTTAAGACGTGAAATCATAGGCAAGCGCAGAGTTACAAAAATGGAGGTACCACTGTACCAGAAGGTTTAAGTTACGCTGAGAAAGGCTTGCGCAAGGAAAATTTTAAATAATTGTGAATAAAAAAATATTTTAAATTGCATGAAGTTAATGAACCTGAAAACGTAAAATGTTAACCATTTTCGTATTAACTTTCATTTTTCTGTGCTAATGGAGTACCATGGTATAATCCAGTATCC
Organism: Uloborus diversus; assembly: GCF_026930045.1. Classification (NCBI taxonomy): domain Eukaryota; kingdom Metazoa; phylum Arthropoda; class Arachnida; order Araneae; family Uloboridae; genus Uloborus; species Uloborus diversus. Next base: position 152,804,552 of record NC_072733.1, read on the forward strand.
ACGGTCCCCTGCACACGCCGATGCTCGAAATAATCGATTCATTTAAACTCATCTAAAACACAAACCTTGTTTTAGGGCGGTAAAAGAACGTATTTTTCTGGAATACTATTTTACATGTTATTGAAATTATTTCACCGTTCGCCATATTATTAACAAACTTTTTTTAAATGATTTTGTTGTCAGCAAACTAAATTATTTTTAGATTCGAGAAACTAGATTTCAAGAACATACTTCTCTGGTTTAGTCAAAGGAATAAAAATAAATATACCTTTATATAATTTTATTTGCAGCTCCAGTCGACTCAAAATTTAAGTCCTGATGCAGTAATTCTCAAAGAAAAATTAATGAATGCATGTTATTGTTTCTATAATACTTTTTTAAAAATACTATAACTAGTTTGTAACTGTTATAAACGTATAAGGTGGCTTAGTTTTTGATGCAAATGTGATTAAGCACATCGGATGGCAAAGTTTAATTAATAATGGTCATTTTCAGGCCTTGGTAATGCCAGAGAGAGCAGGGCTGCCACTAGGAGATAAGCCAAATCTGTATTTTTTGCTAGAAATTCACTATGACAACAGTGAATTCCATTCAGGTAATAAAATAAAGTGCATTGGTTTCATCAATATGAACAATAACATATTTCTTATAACAATATATACTTATACTTTAATAAAAAGTCCCGTGCAGGCTCCTTCAAGGGAGAGCGATCGCCCCTCTGTTGAAGGATCCTGCACGGGATATTTTTCCGAATCTAAGTCCTAAAGTGCAAGGGTATGTCATCTTTGATGACGTTAAGGAAAGAAATGGGGCTCGAATCTCCCTCCCGGAAACTTTTCGGAATTGTCGTTCCAAAAAGGCAACTTCAGACGACCGGTGGTGATGTTTACGAGGAGGAATTTGGAGGTCTTCCCAGAATATTTTGCAAAATTGAAGTCTTAAACACCCCCCCCCTCCTCCCCTTTCTCCTTCAAATGTGTCAATCAGATACGTAGTAAGGTCCTTGAAAAAAATTCTAGGTTCATCCTTACCTACACGTATGTGTTCATATTAACTTGAAACTAAAAGTTTCCACATGAAAATGAAACAGTTTAAAAGGAGGAAATAAGTAAATAGTATACAAACGCTTCGAATTTAGTTTTTACTTGAAATTCAGTGCTATTTAGCAGAAACATTTATTTATTAAGTGATGCTTCATTCGGTATATATTGATCCCAACTTGACGGAAAAGCATTTATTTCATTCCAAAGGTTTTTTCATTCTGATAATACTACGCAAATTTGGTTGTGTAGTAAAATTCATTTTTAGATTTCTCTTAAAATGTGTAATGATGGAAAAACTAAACACCATCGAGTTTTTTGACATTTCATTTTAAATTGAGAGTCAGTGATCTGACTGACCTATTCGAGGCAATAACAAGACCTAGATCTATGGAATACAAACTGGTTGAACTATATTTAAGCCCCGAGTACCTAGGGAAGGTTCTATCGGACTAGGTGGCCCGAGTTGGTGGTACAACTTCCGAGTTCATTGAAGGCTTCAATACTTTAAGGGACCAAGGTCAACTAGCTTGGAGATCAGTTGCATTATTGTCGTCGGCTGCGAAAGCCTTAGTTTTTATAATAAAAAATATCTTAAATCAATTGTACCAAGATATATAAAACATCTTTTCTCTAGTTTGAAGAATATAAAAGAACTTTTGATTATTGCATTTGTGAACCTTTGAGTCCATAATATTCCAAACCGTTTAGTGAGAATAAGAGTTGTGGTTAAAGTTGAGGGAGATGAAACAAAGTACTGATTACCATCTACAAACTGTCGGAATTTATATCTCGTATAATTTGTTTGATTTATTTTATTTTTAGCTATCTTATAAAATGAAGTAATATTTTGAATTTTTCTCACTTATTATCATAAATGCATTTTCTGTTTTTTGTTATGCGCTTACAAAATAAAAATAAATAAAATTATTCTTTGGCAATTTGTGTTTGTTGTCATGAATCATAATGAATGAATTATGTATAATTATGGAATTTATACATTAGAATTTCAAGTTCCTAACCCAGATTTTCTTTTATATTTCTAGTTTTTTGAATCAGTGTTGTAGACGGACTGTAAAACATTTTTTCCTGCTGTGATGTAATTCAACAATTTTTATTTAAAATTAATAACAAGAAATAGCTCTTTACATGTCACATATATGCACTGTGATCTATAGATAACCAAACTTGTCGGTGGTTGAACCAAATAAGCGAGGTAATATGTTTTAAAGTTACTATTTATTCAAAATAGGATCCATTTAATTCAGTACAACGTTTCGAACGGTCGACTAATTTAGCCACACTTCAAAATAGGTTTTGGGAATGTTCTTTAGTGTATTTGTGTCACGGTTACTTGAATGTCTGGAACATCATCGTAAAAAGCTTTTTTCATTTCAGTTTTCAATTTCGGGAACAGAAAATAGACTTTTGTCGTCGATCACCCTCCGTATTTGCCTGATCTTTCACCGTGTGGCTAAATTATGTTCTTGAAATTGAAAACTGCATTGAAAGGAGCTTTTTAAGATGATTTCCAGCAATTCAAGAAGCCGTGACACAGGTTCGAAAGAACATTCCCAAAACCGAATTTTAAAAGTCTATGAATTAATTGGTTGACCGTTCAAAATGTTGTAATTTGTTAAAATGGATCCTATTTTTAATAAATATTTATTTTAAAACATATTATCAAGCTCACTTTATTCCATCCCTAAAAAGTTTGGTTATTTTAGGATCACTCCGTGTATGATGCCAACCACTATACTCTCCGTCCTCCAAAACTCTTCAACACTAAATTACCCTTATCAAATTTTAAAATAAAATACCTAGTAAAAACGAATTTCTTTAGTATACAAGGTGTTCCAGAAATGACTGATACATTTAAAAAATCAATAAAAACTAAACGAGCAGCGAAAAAAATATACATTTTGCTGTATTATGCTTGGGACAACAGTAAATTTTCTAACAGCACAAACTTTCAAAATTAGTTACAATGCTCCCCAACAAATGGCGATGCAGGTATTTTAAAAGGTATTAAAGAAAACGCAGTCTGTAAAATCGTCAATATGACCGGTAGTTTTGAAAAATTAAGGTTGCATGTTTAGTTCTTATTGATTTTTTTTTAATATACCGGTCATTTTGGCGATCTTGCAGACTGCGTTTTCTTTTATACCTTTTAAAGTACATGCAGCGCCATCTGTTGAGGAACACTAACTAATTTTGAAAGTTTGTCCGTCTGAAAATTTACTGTTGTCCCAAACATAACGCAACAAACGAAAACAACATGATGTAAAAAACGGACTTTCTATCGCTGCCCGTTTAGTTTTTTTTTTCCTCAAATGTATCAGTCATTTGTGGAGCACCCAGTTCGTCTAGAATAAGTTGTATAGCATGTATGAGTAATTTCGTATAGTATGTATGAGTAACTTCAGATTCTACACAATATGCAGTTTCTCATTCTTCGTTATTTTTATCTAGGTGTTGTGGATCAATCTGGATTTCGAGTCTATTTTACTCCAAATTTACGGCGCTATGACGCTATGACACTAATGATTGGAGCTTCGGTCGATCCATGCATAGTTATACCACCTAGAAGAAGAAAATTCACTATAGCAGGGCATGCTGATCCCAACTGCTTAGGACCGGTAAAATACATACTGCATTGCTCGTAACTTGATTTTAGGTTAATTATCGATATTTTTATCTAATAGAAATTTAAAATCACACAGAGCGAGATGTTTAGATATTTTAATTAGTTAGTAAATTTGTTAAGAATAAAAAGTAGGGGAATGTGGGGCAAAGTGAAATAGTAATAACTAATAAAGTACATTGTTATTGTAAATATTAGAAACTAGTTTATCAAATTTCAATTAATGAAGTTTTTTGAAAAAAATTTCATTTTATATATAGAGAAATGTGGGGCAAAGTGAAATGGTGAAATATTTATTCGGCCCACCTATCTGGTAATATTTTAACAATGTAGTAACACATGTAGTCTATTCCAGTCAGGAAAAAAATGCCTCTCAAAATCAAAGCATATTATAATAGGAGCAATTATCAAAAATTGATACTGATATTGTAATATTTTGTTGTACGTCAAAAAATATTTTTGTTACTATCAAATGATAAAGTTCTTGTTTTTAACATTTTAAATATTAATTGAGAGCTACTAATATTCGGTGCAGTATTTATTTAGTTAGTTAATATTAATCTTATCTGTATTTTAAATAGTTTGTACACTTAGTCAAGTGCATGCGGAGCCAAGTGGATGGGGCAAAGTGAAATAGCTCATTTTGTTTACTCATTCAATCATTTACGTATTCATTTAGTAACTAATTTATTTAAATTCCTTCATTTAATTATTCGCTTAATGATTCATTCATTCACTTATTTTCTTATTCATTCACTGTTTTATTCACCCCTCACAAAATTAGTCAATTTAGTTATTTATTAGCTTCGTTTCATTATTTTTCATTCATTGCTTCATCCTTTTATTTACTCATTATTTGGTCAAAAAAAATTTTTACAATCAAATAGAAAATATTTCAACAGATCAGGATTTCGTTTTTCACTTTACCCCATGAAGAAAAAGTGCAAATTTCCATAATTTTTGAAGGCACAAATTTTGTGACAAAAATAACAAATAATGTTTCAGTGGAAGATTCATTATAAAATGCATTGTTCTTTCGTAATGTATTGTGATTTTCAAAACAACTTTCCATTTTTTTTCGCTTTAAAAAAGGTTAATCCATCTTAACTACTCCACTTTGCCCCACATTCCCCTACTTCAAAAGAGATTTTCTTTAATTTTTAATTTCTAAATGTTATCAAATACTGAAATGTGTATTGTCGTACTAAACGAGAGGTTTTAAATGAAGCCTATGAACAATATTTCATTGTTTTCAAAACATTGAAGTAACTAAAGATAGTCAACACCAAATCACTAGTCAACACCAAAAATGCATCCGGCTCAAAAATAGCTATTTCCAAAGAATTTTACCTTGTTAAACACGAAAATCGTCATAAAAAGCAGAGATTAGCTCTAGTTTCCAAGATACAGAGCTAACTAGGGATAATGAATTTTCACTAATCCTCTTCTTTTCCTGGCAGATGGAAACAACCCCCATGGGACTGACTATCTTCCATACTTCGACCTCAGGTTGGGACAGAAAATCTCACTACATGAAAGCAGAAATGAACTTCAAGAAACTTAAATTCTGGGAAGAGATGAAGTGCCCAAAATAATCTTCAAATAGATCCACCCATTTGTTCTTCCACCCATGCTCATTCTGCTGGGAATAATGAAGAACTTCGAGAAAGCTGTGAACAGACAATTTTCCAATACCTTAGAAGGAAATTCCCGAGATATATTGAAGCTAAGGTTAAGGAGAGAATTTTTAACGTCCCTTCAAATACGCGCAATTATGAAAATCACTGTTTTAGAAAAAAAAAATGTGAGGGGATTAAAAAAAAAAGAAAAAAAAAACAGGAAGCCTAGGGTGTATTACAAGTATTTCTAAGCAGCAGAGAAGACGAGAACTAAAAGCAGTTGGTCAAACAATCCCTATTGAAGTTCTGTGACCATTGATGAATGATATGAAACTCGATTTTGTTCACTTCTTCCAGGATATTTTGTTTAAAAACTAAAGCTGTGAACATGAGGAAAGGTTTCACTAAAATATCTTTACAATGGACCGCAGATATCAGGGTCCTTAGGCTGAGTTAATGCTTACCAAATGCTGCTGAACTATTGCAAGAGATGGTCCTTCTCTGACGTACAAAAAGCAATCGAAAATGAAGCTTTTACAGCAATAAGCAGAAAGCAACCATTGCGTTCCGAAAAATAAACGTTGTTCAATTTATTACACAGGATTTTCTTTTTCTTTTTTTTCTTTTTAACATTACCTTTAAATCAATGTGTGGTTGCTCTGCATCTTTTACCAGTGGGATTTTAAGTATCTTGAAAACGAGAGCTAATAAAAAAAATCCGATAACATATTCGTTTTTCACGACCCAAAATTACTAGGAATTGGCTATTTAAAACCAGGATTCAGACAAATAGTTCTTTTTTGTTGACTAGTGTTATGATTGAGACTTATTTTTAATATCTTGAACATTAAATTTGTTTGGGAATTGCACTTAAAAAGCTTCGATTTTATAATCTAGGATTTTCTTGTTTATTTTCAGGCTATACCTCCTGAGGGAATAAGAATTTTTGCAGTATTTTTACACTCACATTTACTCGGTAAGCTTTTGTTTTTAAACTCATTTCAGCTACTTTTAGCAAATTTCTAGTGATTTTTTTTTTTTAAGGATTCTTATAAACGCTTTACTGCAAGAGGTACATTATTATTTATCTTTTAATGTTTTGTTTTTGCCAGGAAGACAAATGAAACTTCGACATTTTCGCAACAGTGTTGAACTTCCCCATATTGCTTCCGATCAAAGATTCGATTTTAATTATCAGGTAAGACAATAAAAGAATGTATGCATTAAATACAAAAATGCAGGCTAACTTCATAACGTTATGACAAACTACCCATGCGCCCTTGCATTAATCTGGCACTGTATGTATCACGTGTATGTTTGTACTTTAAAATAAAGCTTCCTTAATGTTAAACTTTCTTTTTCATTTCAGGAATACAGATACTTACCCCAAGAAGTAATTGTGAAATCCGTAAGTATAATATGTAGTATGTATTTGATGAGATAAGGGAAGAGATTACTTATGACACATAAATCTCTGCATTTTTACACATGTGTACATACGCCATCTTATAACATTTTTTATCTATAGTGATATAATCAGCGGGATAATTGAAGAAAATAAAAATCAAAAACTGCAGTTTTAGCGCAACAAGATTCATTGATCTAGTTCAGCAGTCTTCAGTTCAGCAAACTGTATTGTATGGAGCCCTTTGATTTGCTGAACATATATCTAGGAACTCCAACCATAGGTGGCTCGTTCGGGGGGGAAGGGGGACAGTCCCCTCATTTCCATGAGTAAAAGGGCATTGTCCCCTAACTTTTCAAAATTGAAAAATAACGATCGATTGTTAAAATGACATTTTACAGCGTGGATTGATATATTGCACGAAGAGAAAAACTAAAAATTCCAAATATAAATGGGCTTTTTTCATGTTATTTCATAAGAATGGAAGTTCGAATTGGAAGGCGGGAGTCGACTGTGTCCCTTCACTGACTGAAAAGTTCATCCATTCCATGAAATCGGGTTTTTTGAATAAACCTGCTGTCTGTTTTCGTTGGCCGAGACCTTCCGCCCATTTGCGCATGCGTCAGGTCTGCTCTGATTTTAACAAAACAGGAAGGGATTTCTGGAAATAAAAGATGCAAAATGACGTGTTCAGTAGTTTTTCTAAAGTATCGTCGAAAAAGAAAGAGATAGTCGAGCGGAAAATGCACATCCTCAACCTATCGCCCCTTTTTAACACGCTTTTATTAGCTTCACTTGTATGTTTGTGAGTAACTCTCCTTTGAACTAATAGCTAGTGGCTTATTACTGTTAGTATATTCTACCACTTCATGAGCGGTCTGAGGCGCGGGTCTCCGCCTAACTTCCAACTTTGGGAATCATTGGGTGTGCGTTCTAATCCCGTCTATACCGAAATTAAATTTATAATGTTGCAACTCAATTTTCGCCCACTTTTTGTGATCGGATTCTTTTAAAATTTGGAATGCAGCCTCAGACCCGATGATAATGCAAAATTCTATGAACAAATTAATTTATTAACGATAAGTTATTAGTTTATTCTAATTAACACGCTTTTATTAGCTTAACTTGTATGTTTGTGGCTATGTTTGTGGGTCCAACTTTCCTTTGAACAAATAGCCAGTGGCTTATTAGAATTACTTACAACGTACAAATCAGAGCTACGGAGTGTAACAATGTTTGCACATGAATTTACCAGAAAGCATTCAAAATGTCTGATGCAAATAATGCAATATAAGACTAAGATACATTCCATTATAATAAAATAATAGTTTAAAAAACTAAAAAACACGAATTTGTAGGAATGGAATCTCTCCCAAGTGCTAGTCTTTGCTTTCGAGAAAGGACAGTATCACATATTATTCATGCTAAAAGGTAGACAATTGGTGAAGAATTAGTGAGAAACACATACGTTAGGAATAAAAAGCAAATTTTAAACTTATAATTACTGCACAAAAGTATAAGACCGTTTTCAAATTAATTAGATCGCATTTCATAGGATGTTTATGCATATTGTTTTTTGTAATTGAATCCTAATTTACTTCTACTTTTTCACTCTTCAGTTTTTTATATGTTATAAGAATACCAGAAAAACCTTTCAATATTTAATTTATGAAACACTCGTTTTTATTAAATGAATTATCGAATTTAATTTCTGCTTTTAATTAAGGATGATTTAGATGAAATAGTTTTGTGATATTTAATTACGTATACACTATTTCTTAAAAAAATCATCCTAGAACTCACACTGGATCTGTTTTACAGGGGGATCATCTCATTGTTGAATGCACTTATGATTCATCTGGAAGAAATGTGACCACCTTTGTAAGTAAGAGTTTATTTAGATACTGCACAAATCTCTTACAGGACATCTAATAAACATTAAAAGCATACTGCACAATTATCAATATTATTGCATGTAACTGTTGAAAAATATTTTTTAAATAAGACGTAGATTTTGTTCTTCAGTATTTCCTTTTGTTTGAGATTTGTATTCTACTTACACAACAATTATTAGTTGAGTTAGCTTGATCAACCAGGCACAGAAAAAGTTTCAGAGTATAAGTTTAAAACGAAAACGTATTTTAAATTAAGTGTACAAATTTCAAGAAAAAACAATTTCATTAAAACTTTGAAAATACTAATCAAATATGCATGCACAATAATAATTTTCAAATAAAATAATTGTTTCTATTCTTTTCAAATATTTGTACTAACGGAAACAGCGTATACACTGCTCAATACATTAGAAAAGGATGAGGATCATAGTAAATGTTAAATTAGTTACAAAAGCTGCAGCATGCTGGGATATGTAATATGTGTAGCAAAAAATGTTTGCTTATGTTCAGAAAGTATGAATGGTAGCGCAATCTGCATTGTGCATGAAAAGTCATTGGTTTCAAAATGGGTTTTCGATTCGAAAATCGAAATTTTACTTTGGTTAATTGCGTGAAAGTTATGTTGTGTATTAAATTTGTATCAATGACAATTAAATATTGCTATCCTGTATAAATAGTCGAGCTCTTTTGAGCAGTATATTACTTGAATATTAACCAAATCGTAATGTACATTTTCAAATAAAAAACTAAATGCGTTAGAAAAGTAATCAATGATTGTATTTTTTATTCATCTTTCTTTAGAAAACGAAATTACTGTTTAAACCAAATGTATTTGTATTGTACAATTAATCATTATTTATTTCATTGGTTTGTTTTAGGGTGGTCTTGGTACGAGTCAAGAAATGTGCTTGGCTTTTGTTTTATACTATCCCCGCATAGCAAGAGCGCGCTCTTTGAGTAGTGCTACATGTGATTTAGTAAAAAGTTTAGCAGGAATGGAGTTAAAGTAAGTGTTTTACATTTTGTTTCATTAAATATTGAGGAAAATAATAAATACATTATACAAAAGTTCATATGAATGCATTATGTTCATGAATAAAAATGTCATGAGTTTGTTCAAATTAACTCTAAAAGCACAAAAAATTTGGTTTTGACAGAAAGTTTGGTTAGTGCAAACGTATGTACTATACCATACAGTCTGACTTACTATACATCAGAAATTTTCTGTTCATTATGGAATTGATTATCGTGATTAAGGAGGCATTTTTTCTAGTTAAACATCCACTTTGGATGTTAAGACTAGCAATAGTTAACAATGGAAGCAATGAAAGCCCATGACAGTAAATAAATAAAAGGGGGGAAAATATAATATTTATTTTATTTATTTATTTCCTCAAAAGTTAAGATTGAACTTTCTGAAAACAATATATGTATGAATCAATGGTATGTTCCGTAATTCATCTGTGATTTTTAAGGTCGTAATTATTTTTATAGAAAGAGTAGTACCGATCTGAAACAGAGGCGAATGTTCTCATAAAACTAACAAATAAGGCTTAAAATACTTCATTAATATTAAACATAATAAAATTAATCACCTAGAAGCAAAGGAATGTAAATGCCAAAATCAGAAGTTTGGTAATAATTAGTACAATTTGTTGAAGAAATCCACCTTTCATTGGGGCAAAAGATGGTAAGAGGAGATCTGGTAGGTGCTGATGTACAGCATGATTCAGAAAGCTTTTGAAGGAAAGCCTACCAAGAATTTGAACTTTGCTCGTGTTTTACTCAAAATTTTGTCCACTTACATCCTTTTTTTTCCCTCATAGCCTCGATTTATCTATAAGTGCAGACTCACATACGTGTATAATTATTTGTTATGTTTTTAAATTTTCAGATACTCTCACGCTGATGATGACAATTCCAACTTGACTTTCTATCAACATTTTCAAAAAAACAATCCTTGGGATTCCAACTATGCTTGTATAGCAGAAGCGGCTATGAGATTTGGATATCATACCACACAATGTTTCCTCGGCGATGGAAGGAGACTCGACGTAAGTATCATCTGAGGTTTGTTAAAAAGCAATTACATGCTAAATTAATTTTTTACAACTTATTGAATGCATTGATAAACGTTTATTTTTGTAAAGGAGGAAGCGTGGAAGCTTTCTCTAAACATTTATTCGTTTGTTTATTTATTTATTTTCAAGTTGTTGCAGAAGTCCCATTAGCTTTGAATTCAGTTCTCAAAAAAACTCGTCCCATAAAAGAGCTTAGATAACAGAAAGTTTAAATTTTTACTGTTGCCCCTTGCTATGAGTGAGATAGCTTGGTGGATTTATATACTTATAGTTTTATTGTGTCAAATCTCGTTTTCAAACGTCTTGTATGCAGTGGCGTAGCTACACTTTCTGCCACCTGGGTCGATTCCTCAATTTACCGCCCTTTTTGATGGGAAATAGTTGACACATTAAAGAGTCAAAAGTATTCTAATGTGATTTCAATAAACAAGAAGAGAAACTTATTTTTTTTCTCTCTTGTTTTTCTTGCAGAAGAAATAAAAAGGAATTCAGAGCCCCACTGAAAAATTCCAAAAGTTAGATCAAAATTCGGAATTTAAAGCAATATTAAGATAGAAACTCTTATAGAAAAGATGCTTGGAGCTCCTTCCAGATTTTTTTTTTTCAAAATTAAATTTAGTTTTATGCATTCTCTGATGACGTTAGGGGGTCGAGACTTCTCAAGGAAATTTTCCGTAACTGAAGTGTTAAAAAAGCAATTTTAGGCTATCTATGGATACTTGAAGATATTGGGGAAGGTTCGGGGGAGCTGTCCGGAAAGCTTTTCAACAAAACTAAAAAACACGTAAATGTAAGAAGTATCTAGGGGTATAAGGTTCTAACTCCAACAAAGACTGGATTTTCCTTCCGAAATATTTTCAAACTTGAAATCAATTTTAGTCTATCTTTGATGACGTTAAAGAGAATAGGAAACGTTCAGGAGTTTTCTGGAAATTTTTCGATGCCGATGTTTCAAAAACGCAATTGTAGGCTATCTTTGACGGCATAAGTTTCCAAATGTTTCCAAAAATATTGAGAAGTCAGATGCCTCCCCTAGAAACTTTTTGAAAATGACGTCCTAAAAACGCAACTTTAGCTGTTGTTTGACGGACAACATTTTGAGAGAGAGAGTTCGGAGAGGAGTTTCCCAAGCGAATTCTTTTTCAAAACTGTTGCTCATTTTATGCTCTTCACCGCTGGGAAAAAAAGGATTTGCAATCTTCCCTCAGAAATTTCTAAAAACGAAATTTGTAGCCAACTGTATGACGTTAGGTCATTTCGTGCACATCTGGAGTCCCTACCTTAGAATGTTTTGGAAGTTTAAGTTTCAAAAACCCAACTTTAAGCTATTTTTGGAGACATTGGATGAGATGTGGATTTTAAAGATCGAAGTTGATGTCCTAAATACACTTTTTAGACTATCTTTAATCATTATACAGGAAGGTTCAGAGCTTGACCGCCCTCAGGAATTTGTTGGTAATAAGGTTATAAAAACTCAATAATCAATATTAAGCTAAAAGATGGAACGTCAAGGGATGAGGTGGACGTCATCCCTTGGAAATGTTTCGAGACTCAAGGCCTAAAACTGCATTTTTGGGCTGTTTGATGACGTTAAAGGATAGGAAGATTCGGTTAATGTGACATTTATTGAGGGTTTAGCAATGGAACTTTAAGCTGTCTTCGGTGGGTCGAAATTCTCCGGGCCTCAAAACACATTTTAAAACTATCTGTGGCACCCTTTAGACAGCGAAATGGGGGGGGGTGAAAACGGAACCCTTAAAACGCTGTTTTAGGCTATGTTTTGCCAAATTAAGGGAGGAAAGAATGGTAAGTGGCTCTCCTCCTTATATTAAAGTCCTGAAAATGCATTTTAAGCTTTGTGACAGTAGGAAGCAGCGTAAAGGGTCAATTTGGTTTCTAAAGGGAGTTAGACTCCCCTTTGGATCCGTGCTTGAGAGACTCACCTAATGTTGACAAAACCAGAAGTTGCCACCCAGGGTACGAGCAAGACTCACTCTCCTCCCCTTCTCTAGATCCGGTTCTGCTATATTACCAAATTTGGATAATTCTCTTTTTCACTAATAGAGGTCGAAATTTGAAAGTCTTTGCCTAAAGATCATTTTACTAATTAAAAACCTTTCCTTAAAATAAATGACTAAATCCAAAACTCATTGTATAAAGGAATTAGTTGATATAATAGAGTAGCACAAGCAATTATTATTCGAGTTATGAATTCTTTTTTTGATGAAATGAACATAAAATTCATTCTGTCTTGTTGAAAATTTTGTAGTCAATGACCAATCAAAGCAATAGTTGAAACAGATTATGCTATCCTGAACATGAGCAAAATATCGCCCACCATTTGAGACCTCTTTCCTTTTACTCTTGTTGTCACTTTCTTTTAAAAACTGTGGTTTCCTAAGAACTTACTTAAAATCAAGTGGTAGCATCATCATACAACGAAAGGTTATAAAATTTATTGTTTCCTCAGTAATAGTTAACCTTAACAGCGAAAAGAAAAAAGAACATGGTCCCTTCACTTTACACTACCACCTCTCTCAGTCTGTTGCTTCAGACGAAATAAGAGGGGAAAAAACAATAGTGCTGAGATGTCCACAAGAAAAACACATGTTTTGTATTAGAGTCATTTTATTATCATAGTCGCACTAAAATCTTACAATTCGAAGACATTTTTTTTTTCTTATTTGCCTCCAGTAATAGATCAAAAGCATGATTTCCTTATTGCAAAAACGCCTGAAATTTTTTTGCGTCAAAAGTGTGAAATTGCCGCCCCCAAAAAGTGCCGCCCGGGGTGGACCGCCCCCTCCGCCCCTCCCTAGCTACGCCACTGCTTGTATGTATCTTTTAATCGAAGCATCTCGACCCCACTTTTTCATCTATTCGCAATTTCTCTGATGGCATGGTTACTAACCAAAGAAAGAAAGGATTGCGACTTTTACGCGGTTAATATATTTTGGGAGATTTTTCTGTTTCAAAAGCATGCACGCAATAACGACTTATACACGAAAAGTATAAGTCGTCAGCATCATATCATCTGATTAAACATGTTTCGATACTCAATACCTCTTGTTCATCCAGTACTAGCTGTAAATGTTTTAAGTTTAAGCGCTTATCATTTACCCCTAAAAACGACTCTCTTCGCACTTAACCAAAAAACTTTCAGCAGATTAAATTTCTGCGGTGAGTATTCCCAAAACTCGATATTTATTATGTTTCGTAGAATGAACCATAAATCTCAAACTTCTACTGCATTTTATTCCGCCTAAATATTGAAATTTTATTGTGAATAGTTGTTATATTTGTGCTTTTTTTTTATCTCAAGAGCTTTAACACCTTTATTAACATAGAAGACAACACAAGAAAGATTTACCGCACAAAGAGTTATGTAATTTGTTTTACCGCTGTTGTTAAATTTGGTATTTAATCCATTCATTTCCATTCAGAACCACTTACTATTTGGCTCCTTACATCTAGCCTGTTTTCCCTGATTTGGTAAAATCACAGAACAGAGGTTTTGCAGCAGAACTACACGCCACACAACAGCGTTTTTAAGTCATAGCTGATAACTGACAAATCTAAGGTAGGAAAAGTTCCGCTTTAATATAGGAGTCCATGGGCTAGAAGTAGGCGTATTATCACCCAGTTGGCCTCATTTTCAACTGCTTATTCCTGTTCCCAAATTTGGTGACTATTCAAATTTAATAGATGCCTGTTGATATTTCTAAAAGACTCATGTGTTCCCAGATCCTAGACCTTAGAGTATAAATAGAACTTCTCCTACCGTTGGGTTTGTTTGTTAGTCAGCTGCTGTCTAGTTCTGTTGCTAAGTCCTAGTGCTATGATTTTGCAAGTGTTTGGTCATAATTGGGAGCTAAATACGTGTTTACTGTTGTGTTTAAGGTGTTCAATGAGGTTTTATAAATTGATAGATTCAACAGTGCTGACTTATCTGTAGGTACATAATTAAATTTGCTCAAAGCCCAACTATGATTTTTGAGAACACTGGGTACAAATGTTTTTGGTGACCTCTTCTTTCCCTCCTCACTTAAAATTTTAACTAGACTTTTTGAAATAAATTTAATATTCACACCTTGCTTTAGTGCAATATGAAATTGCTATATTTAACTGAAACTAAAGATTTGGTGCCCCCCCCCCCCTTTCTGGTGTCCTGGGTCCGTGCCCGATGTTCCCATGACTTAATATGGCCCTGAGTTTGCTGTATTTTTAAAAGAACTTACTCATCTTTCGCCGATAATTCCTGATGTTGTGTCCATCTCGCAACACTTTTATCTTGTTGCTGTTTTGTGCCAGCCTGGCTGGCAATTTGGGGTGCGCTGCTTCACTTTTTCAACTGTACCGAAAGTTGGTGTGAAGTCTGACTTCCACAGTACCTTTTTGGTGCCAAGGTGCATATAAAACAGAGCTTTAAGTGATACATTTTGGCAACAAAAAATTGATTGTCCATCATTTGTAATTGATGAAATGATATAATAATAAAATGAATATGAATAACAAAAAATATGGTAACCATCGTTTTACTTTTAGGTTCCTGGACTCGTAACTTATCCCAGAAACATTCGAGCGTATAATGAACCTTCTAGATGTTCTTATGTTGTATCATCGCAAGAGCTTTGGAAAGACAGTTTTTCAGATTCCGCAGGAAGTTCGCTAAAATCTACGTGGATTTTTACAGCATTTGCGGTTTTTTTATTCACTAGTTCCTTTAAAAGAAGCTATGATCATCTTTTGAGTTTCTTTCACCATTTCATCTGTTAATTTTTCATTCGTATTGCTTTGGGAAGACTTTTTTCAGTGTGAATTGTAAATTTTTTGTGTTTTTAATGTTATTTTCGAATTTTCTTGTAATGTTTTGTGTGTTAAAAATGCTCGCATGCGTCGTTAAATTTTGTTTCACGCGCTGTGATAACTTCATTTCCTATCATCGAGGCTTCCGAATTGCTTGTAACACTTGTTGCGTGAATTTCGATCCTGAAATAAATGTTTAGATTTTTTGTAGTGAGTTGTATTCAAAATGTTATTTTACAGTTAATATCTAAAAAGTTTTTTTGTTTTGAGAAATTGATACAAAAAGAAAGTGAATAACCAACACATTTTTTTATTCTTCTGCGTATATCTTCTCATTTCATGTAAAAGCATTTCAGAAAAACTACAAATAAAAATTGCATTTTTAAAGCTTAAGTTTTTGAAGCTTTCTTGCTGCAAACCGAAGATACCCTGAAATAGACTTTGAAAAACTTTTGGCAGAGAACCTAGCGACCCCTTTTCTCTCACCGTTTCAAAAGTTACCTAAAAGTGTGGTTTTCGGTGTAAACAATAAGTTGCACATAACGAAATCCTGAGTATTAAGCCAAAAATCTGACAAATAATAAATTCACACGATTTCTGTTTTTTTTTTTTTTCTTAACTGAAACTTATTATGGAAAGTTGAAGAAAAATGTGTATTGCCAGTAGTTTCCAGGTTTTTTCTCACCTCTGAAAAATCGAAGATCTGGCACTGCGTATTTATTACTAAGTTGATCACTTAAGAAGCTAATCAACTTCAGACATTGGAAAAAAATTGAATAAAAATATCTTTGAAAGGTTATGTAAACCGATGACATTATAGATCACTTAAAAAATAACTTTTCTGCATCTCCTCCAGGATTTCATAAAGGGAGGGGTTGAAACCTTTTCCCTTTGAAACTTCCGTTGTCAAAGGAAAACTAACTACGCGTGTTGAATAATTCATTTTAGTTCGATAACTAGGCTTTTTTTAATACGTTTTACGTTTTTTTTTTAATGAAATCTTATTTGTACAGTTGAACATTTTGTAAAGGCACACATATTTCTTTTATGCCACCTCATTTTCCTTCTTTTTTTTTTTTCTTTTTTTTCCATCAAATAACATTGAACAGGAATTGAATGAAAATAAAAATTTTATTTTAAAAAAAATATTGCTGTTTCGCATGGAAACATTTTTCTACTGTGTGAAACGACTAATTCATCCAACACTAAAGGCGTACCATAAAAAAACAAAAAGCAAAGTAACCATTTTCCCTGCCCCTAAGTTTTTTTTTGGGGGGGGGGGGGGCTACGTCATTGTCTAATATTCTTTTTAAAAAAATTCCCCTGCATGCTTACAGCATTGCCGGACTCTCCAACCATTCCATTTTCTCAAGCACTTAGAAGCGAAGGTGCTTGGGAATCCTACAATTGAGGAAAATGTTAATTGTTAAAGTTGGGGAAATATTAAAGAGGGTGAATACTGTATCAGAGTTTAACTCTAAAATTAATTAAAACTTAAAATACGTTTTGGAAAATCGTTTAATGATTCATTGATTTTTTTTCAATGGGAGGGGTTTCACCCCTAAAACCCTCCCCTTGGACACGGCTCTGCCTAGAACAGTGCAAAAGTTTGGGGGAAGCATCCCCAGCGTTTAATATGATCTGAAGGATTAGGCTTTGAGAGTGTTTTAATGTTAGAACTCCACTCGAAATGCTTGTAGAGCATCTCTGCACAAATGAGATAGCGATAATAAAGGAAAAGACAGAGATTAAAATATTAATTTTCATTCCTATAAATAATAGAGCGGACATATTTTTTCCAACGAGCCTTGAGAAATCTAAAAATAATTTTAATGAATATCATTTTAAAAACATAAAAAATTTGCATGGCAATAAGACGTGAATACTGCTTGGAGTAAAATTTATGGAGACTGACTACAAGGCGGTTAGGAATCTTATAATGTATGTAGCTAAAATAAAATATATTCTGTCAAAGACTACTATATGGGTGAGTATATGCTATTTGAATTCCAATGGCGCAAAGAAACTTTTTAGGTAAAACTAATTGTATTATTGTTATCGTATGCTTAATTAATAAAGAATATTGTCTTTTATTCGGCCCACACAGATAATTCTCGGAAACTGTTACATTTTATCATTAATAGCTGAAAATAAGAAAAATGTATCCCCCCCCCCCTGCTTACCTGCTTTCTTCTTTTTCTTCAAACAAGTTCAACGTTCCTTTTTGAATAACATGGCACAATGTTTTTCACCATAATCATACACCTAAATAAACATCAAAACATACTTTATCAAAACACATATTAAAAATATTTACAGTCAAGTGCCCATACTTGGGATAGTTTTTTTACATTTAACTTTAGTAGCATATTAACCATATGTTTTCAATTCGAACGAAGTACTGTGGCTTAGTACTTCACCTTAGGACAGGGTATAGATGTACCCCTTTAAAAATAAAACAAAAAAATGTTCATTGTCCCAAGTTAGGGATCCCCCTCCCGAACTTGGGACACTTAACATTTTTGCCTTTCTTTTTTGTATACAGCAACAGAAAATAGTTGGGAACACCAACTACTATCATTTTAAAGAAGTTTATTTTACAACTCAAAGAAGAAAAAATTATCATATGGTAAAAATAATATAATCTTGTAAACGTTCAAAGATTTTAGAATGTATACTTGCTCCAGAAAGTATTGACTCTTCCCAGCCTTCTTAATTCTTTTGAACGTAATGTTTCCGCGTTCCTCTCTATATTTGGAATCATAGAAGTAATTAGTGAACTCAAATAGTTCTTAATGCAGTTGGTTTTTACCTCTCCATGTTCCTCATTTTGCATCTTTTCACAATTTATTTTTATTCCTTCAAGATACGTGAAATTCGCAATAAATAAATTACTCGCATCTATTCTTTACGATTAATTTTTATTAGTAGAACTAACATGTGTAATAGCTTGACAAAACGTCTTTTGCTCATCAATATTTTCAGATTTTTTTAACAATGATACCTTTTCTAGAACACACACACATGGACACATGTTACGTTGCGTCACATTTATTGTCATCAGAATAGTCATTCATTTTTAAAAGTTTTGTATCTATACTTTTTTTCTTAATACAATTATACTCTTTATTTCCTCAATATTTCATGTACACACTTTTTACTCCTTAGTACCCTAACTTGGAACAGTGCCCCAAGTTTGCAGCGTATTTGCAATTTCTAAAATGTATGAATAAATAGTTAAACTGAATTAGTTACGTATAAATGAATTTGCCCAATTAAGGCACAGGTACATAGCCGAGATGAAGTGCGAAATAAATTCAAACTAATGCTGATGCTGCCAAAATTAACAATTTATGTAACCAAAATTATTTCCAAACTTAAAAATCGCATATTTTTCGAAATTTTCAAAATCATTAAACTAACCCCTAAAGCTAAAACATCAAAATTTAGCTCACATAACCTTTAAATATAACTATTCATTCATTCTGCAACACCATTTATTTCTTACTGGTGAAATACTGACATGTGTACCAAACAGAGAAACTAAATTCGGCAAAATGTCCCAAGTTAGGGTACTGTCCAAGTCACTTGACCGTATTAATAGTCAAAAATTATTAATTTTCACTTCACGAAATAATGTCACCCTCACCTTGCAAAATTAAATGACTAATTTAGCATTAAAACCGCTAAAGGATGTCCTTGACCGCGAATAACCAGCGAATACAGACTTAAGTCAAAATTAAGCTAACGGTGTTGAGCAAAATTCAAATAACATTGCGTTAATTCTCTTTGGGGACTGCCACAAAGCGTGCTTGTGCCAGTCGTTGCAGTACTTCCCCTGGTAGGTATCTTTATAAATGTTATACTTACCTAAATGTAAGTTTGTACAATGCAATGTTTATTGTGTGCAGACATAATGGATTACGCTTAAGTTTTGATTAAAAAAGATACGTGATGCTGCTTTTATAAGTTATGAATATAAGTTTATGAATTTCACTTATCTGGCATCACTTTTCTGGTAATTTTTGTGCTGATATTGTAACCCCCTGACAGCACATTTTCAGCTGGTGCCTATAAAACTCAAAAAAAAAAAGTTCAAACATCTTCTGGCCTTCATCTTTTTAAATGCAGAAATAACGGCAATTAGTGAAATGATGAATGTTAAACTAAAAAGAAATTTTTTCTTTGGGAATGCAAAAAATACATTTACCGTATATTTACCCATATAACAACTCGAATGTAAGCTAAGTTCTAATAAATGCATCCATGGGGTAAGAGCGATCCCTGAGCATTAGGTGAATACTGACCTAAAGAGACTTCTGCCTTTCATCAAATACATTAGGTTACTAAAGACCTAATACGTTAGATATTAGGTCTCTAGTGATAATTCCTATGTTTACAGATCAGCACTGTCTTTACATAGATAAAACATAATCAGTTATAACTTACATGTCTTTGCAAAGCTTTGCTCTAATGTGAAGATTGAGAAGGTTAGATTTTCTTTTCTTTTGTTGTCATACCAAATAATTGATGTCCGCAAATGCATGTTATTAGTAACTACAATGTAATAGTTACTAATTACATTCAATAGCTAAGATTCGTAGACAGTTGTATTGCTCTCGTTTTTGTTTTATTTTCTAGCTGAGGTGATGTTTTCGTAAAGTGATGGGCTGTATTTAACCCCAAACATTTTTCTGGTGCACCCCAAAAAATTTAGCCTATTAACGTAAAATTTTCCAATGATTTGGTTTTATTTATAAAATAATGCTACAAAAGTTCTGTATGCAAATGTAAATGGCATGCAGAAACTATTTGAAGATAATGTTACAAATTATCTACGTCACAAAGAAGCAAAATAAAAAAATAAATATGAAATTGCAATGGAGAAATTTAACACTTTTTTTGTCTCCATTGCTTCCGTTTCAGCGGCACATGTACAAAACTTTACACATCCCCAGGGGCAGTAATTTAAACTAGTCTAATCGCAAGGAGGTGCCAGTTAATAAGCCAATTTAGTGAAATTAATCTTTCGTCATTTTTTTTCAGTAAATTAATCCCCCTCCTTCCTGACATGCCCGAAATCATATTCAAACATTAGTGACCTAAAATTATGTGTAAATTGAAGACAATTTCATGGATATTGAAAATATTTCTCCGCCTTTTATTTCAAAATTAAAATTCTCCCCCTCTTAGAAAAAAAACTACTTTTAATTGCTTGAGGAGAGATCTGGAAGAGTAGAAAAGAATATCAAGATGATATAAATATACATCTTGAAGGGGGAAAATCTTCTAACAATGTTAAGTGTTCAAGAAAACTGAATGACAATGTTAAATAAAGTGCTCGAAATCTTAAAGCAATTGGGAATCACATCAGGCTTCAATGGTCATTTGTTGCTGCTTAAATTACTTGCAGCAACGAATTTAAATCATAGCATTTTTCAAATGCAGTTAAAAATTCATTAGAATCATAGAAAATGCATTGAAAAGCTCTAAAAAGTGACTCGTATTGCCATTAGATTTTTCTTTTGATAATTTTGGCAGTTTTACTGCTGAAATGTGTGTATTTATAAATGTAGCATCGTTATTAAAAATTTTTGACTCATAATTGGTGAGGCGATTTGCCTGTAACGTAAGTTGGTGGTAGAATGTATATGTAAAATTATATTTCTTGTGCGCTCCACAAGATTTAAAAAATTAAAGTTGGAGATTTTCCAGTGATTTTTGCATTATAATATATAATAAAAATAATATTTATAGTATAAATGCAACTGAAAAAGTTCCGTAAGGGCTATCAATATATATATATATATATATATATATATATATATATATATATATATATATATATATATATATATATATATATATATATATATATATATATATATATTATAATAATAATAAAAGTGAAAAATATTGAAAAGACCACACCAAGAGCCCATAGATGCGCAACGCAGCAAAACTAAAAAGCTAAGTAAATATAAAATTAAGCAAACAGAATTACAAATATTAAACAAATTATAAATAACAAATGATGATAAAAAGGAAAAATGCAAACAGCTATTAAGTAGGAATAGAAAAAGAGTGAATCCAGAGCTCATCAGCCGTGGAGGATTCATTAATTATGGTCAAAAGACCAAAATTTTAACTATAAACTAGAAGAGAATGTTTAAGCTCCAGTACATGTAATATAGAGTATGGCTTTATCAACAACTGTAAAGACAAAAGCTTTTTTAAAATCATTGATGGCATTATTTTCATCAGCAGAAAGATGGAAGTATGAAGAATCGGTGTTAACAATATCACGTAAACGTGATTTCAGTTCAATTAAAAAGTGGTGTCTATATTCAAGAAATGCATTAAGTGGAACATTAAAACAATAGGAGATTTTTCTTAAAAAATATTCAAGTTCAAATGTAAGCTTATTAAAAGCTTTCAGGAAATTAATACGAAAATTAGGCCGATATTTAGTACCCAAACTAAAAAGTTTAATGAGTTTTTTGTTTTGTAAAAAATTCAAATCATCGGTCAGAATATGACCAAAATCAGAGTTGAAGAAGATGGAATTAGAGAAATTAGCACAATTGCAATCAAAATTCAAATATTTATCAAAATTTTTTGCAACTTCTTAATAGTTTAGAATTTTTTTCGAGAAAGGAGGGTTGAATTTGTAGCTGAATACAATTTGTAGATCCTTGATGGGAAAAAAATCCAAAAGTTTACTGTGTAGTTTAGAAAAGTTTAAATAGTCGAAGAATTTTTGCAAAAAACTAAAGGTGCAGTAGTAAGTTTGATGTTGTTGAGTAGAACCAACTTTGTAGATCAGAAGATCATAACAAAGAAATTCAAAGTGTGAATTTTTAAAAAGGTAGTTTGGAAGGAAATTTTTTAGTTTTTTTAGAAATTTATGTTTAAGACCAAAAAGAAATTTCCTAACATATTCAGTGTCATAAGAATGACAAAAAGAATTTTCTAGCTTATTAAGAATTTCGAAAGGCGAAAAAATGCAGAAACGAGGAGGGGGATTTTCCTGATCCTCTATTAAAACAAGAAGTACTTGTATTATTTCCAAATCTAAACAATGAATAAATACAAAGATTTTTAGATGAGTTATGGTATGCTGTATATAATTTATTATCAAGGGAGGAATTTAACCCATAAAGGAAAATAGATTTGAATTGCAGAATAAAATGAGATTCTAGTGAAAGTCTCTTTTCCAGAGAGTGTTCAAAGCCTAGAATTGAAATAGAAATTTTATCAAAACTGTGAAATTGAAAATGCTGAAGTTCTTTGTCTTCTTTGTTTTTGAACGAAAGTATATCATGTCTGTGATTGTTGATACGAATATTTAGAGAATTCCTAGTTTGTCCAATATAACATAGATTTCAGGAAAGACATTTAATAAGATAAACAAGATGATGTTGCTTTCAAAAGTTACCCTCAAAATGAACACTAGCTTCAGTGTCAGCCAAAGATCAAATTTTACAACGATTATTTGTACATAAGCCCATAATAAAGAAAGAAGGTGCGGTAAGACAATTTATAGCAGCAAGACAAGTACATCGTGGAATCGACGAAACCCGAAAAATAAAAGAACAGCATAGAAACAAAGCAAACACCTAGTATGCAAATTAGAAGGCGCAAAGCAGCACAAAATTAATTACATACAAGATAATAATAATAATAAAAGTGAAAAATATTGAAAAGACCACACCAAGAGCCCATAGATGCGCAACGCAGCAAAACTAAAAAGCCAAGTAAATATAAAATTAAGCAAACAGAATTACAAATATTAAACAAATTATAAATAACAAATGATGATAAAAAGGAAAAATGCAAAGAAGCTATTAAGTAGGAATAGAAAAAGAGTGAATCCAGAGCTCATCAGCCGTGGAGGATTCATTAATTATGGTCAAAAGACCAAAATTTTAACTATAAACTAGAAGAGAATGTTTAAGCTCCAGTACATGTAATATAGAGTAACAATGGGCAAACGCACCACTTGCTAAGCTAAAAACAATAAACTAGAGCTCAAATCTAAAACTAAAAGCATGGGGTTTCGCCTCGACTAATTAGGAAAAAACAAGTTCCGATAATTAGCCTTCCACGGGACAGTACCTGCCAATAACAAAATTGTCTTACCTTGAAATCCGCGTAAACAAATCCAATCCATTGTTCAGCCTGATAAAAAAACCAATGCATTTGTCAACAAAACATTAAAAACATAAAAACATATCGCGAAATCGGTCCATAGACATACCGAGTCGCCTGTTTCGCACGTGTAAAATTCATCCACCACGGTGATTCATAAAAAAATGGTTTGTCACGGTTGTATCATACATTTACACAGTTAAACAGTTTCAAAGGAAGCGAAATGTTCATCGAAGGCTATACTTAAGCTGATGTTTTCAACTAGATTTTTAGGGAAGTTATTATTAAAAAGTAAGTTTTTTAGTACTGAAATTTCTTGCTTAAATGCAGAAATGGTATTGCAAATTCTTTTAATTCTGATAGCTTGCGAAACAATAATGCCAATAAAAACCTTTTTACTTAGGCTGGAGGAAAAATCTTGTAAACTGTTAACTGTGAAATTGAATTCACGTCTTTTATCATAGATTGTAGTGGAACAATTTGAGTCAATTTGTATGTTGATATCCAAGAAATTAAAGCTATTTTGATTCGAACTGGTCTTTTTGAGCGTTAATGAACTATGATAAATAGTTTCGCTGAGTTCAGAAAAATTAGGAAAATTTATACACAAAAGGTCATCAATGTATCTGCAACAAAGAGGTGTAGAAGAAGGATTGTCAATTAAATATTTTCGTTCATAATATAAAAGAAAAAGGTTGGCTAATGTAGAGCTAAAATTAGCTCCCATTGCTATGCCATTAATATGTAGAAAACATGAATTACCATTTTTGAAAAAATTATTGAAAATACAAAATTTAAAAAGACCAAAAAAAAAAAAACAATTCATTAAAATCAAGGGAATCCTTGACTGAATTAAAAAGTTCTCAAACAGAGGAAAAAAGTTCAATGAGTGGGATATTGGTGAAGAGGTTTTCAAAATCAAAAGTTTCTAAGTGATTTATATCAAGCATATTAAGTAAATTGATGACTTCAACACTATTATTAACAATCCAGAACCAACTCATTTGTTGAAGTTTAAGTTGTTCAAGAATTTTTTTTGAGAAACTGTTCAAGCTTTACACTCAGATTTTTTCCAATGGTGTTGGTGGCAGAGCAAATAAAGCGAAATCCAACAGGTGTTTTATGAAATTTTGGAAATGCATATAAGTAAGGTAAGTTAACAGTATCAGGACGTGGCAATTTAAAAAGTTTGTAAGCAGCAGCAAATTTTTTGATGATGGAGGATTCATTAAGTTTGGAGGAAACATAAGTGGTGGTTTTTTCTAGTTCATTTTTCAAAATATTAGCATATAATTTTTTGCAGCAGATAGAGTAATTAGAACTGGCTTTATCAACAACTGTAAAGACAAAAGCTTTTTCAAAATCATTGATGGCATTATTTTCATCAGCAGAAAGATGAAAGTATGAAGAATCGGTGTTAACAATATCACGTAAACGTGATTTCAGTTCAATTAAAAAGTGGTGTCTATATTCAAGAAATGCATTAAGTGGAACATTAAAACAATAGGAGATTTTTCTTTTGCTCTGCCACCAACTCCATTGGAAAAAATCTGAGTGTAAAGCTTGAACAGTTTCTCAAAAAAATTCTTGAACAACTTAAACTTCAACAAATGAATTGGTTCTGGATTGTTAATAATAGTGTTTAAGTCATCAATTTACTTAATATGCTTGATATAAATCACTTAGAAACTTTTGATTTTGAAAACCTCTTCACCAATATCCCACTCATTGAACTTTTTTCCTCTGTTTCAGAACTTTTTAATTCAGTCAAGGATTCCTTTGATTTTAATGAATTGTTTTTTCTTGGTCTTTTTAAATTTTGTATTTTCAATAATGTTTTCAAAAATGGTAATTCATGTTTTCTACAAATTAATGGCATAGCAATGGGAGCTAATTTTAGCTCTACATTAGCCAACCTTTTTCTTTTATATTATGAACGAAAATATTTAATTGACAATCCTTCTTCTACACCTCTTTGTTGCAGATACATTGATGACCTTTCGTGTATAAATTTTCCTAATTTTTCTGAACTCAGCAAAACTATTTATCATAATTCATTAACGCTCAAAAAGACCAGTTCGAATCAAAATAGCTTTAATTTCTTGGATATCAACATACAAATTGACTCAAATTGTTCCACTACAATCTATGATAAAAGACGTGAATTCAATTTCACAGTTAACAGTTTACAAGATTTTTCCTCCTGCCTAAGTAAAAAGGTTTTTATTGGCATTATTGTTTCGCAAGCTATCAGAATTAAAAGAATTTGCAATACCATTTCTACATTTAAGCAAGAAATTTCAGTACTCAAAAACTTACTGTTTAATAATAACTTCCCTAAAAATCTAGTTGAAAACATCTGCTTAAGTATAGCCTTCGATGAACATTTCGCTTCCTTTGAAACTGTTTAACTGTGTAAATTTATGATACAACCGTGACAAACCATTTTTTTATGAATCACCTTGGTGGATGAATTTTACACGTGCGAAACAGGCGACTCGGTATGTCTATGGACCGATTTCGTGATATGTTTTTATGTTTTTAATGTTTTGTTGACAAATGGATTGGTTTTTTTATCACGCTGAACAATGGATTGGATTTGTTTACGCGGATTTCAAGGTAAGACAATTTTGTTATTGGCAGGTACTGTCCCGTGGAAGGCTAATTATCGGAACTTGTTTTCCTAATTTGTCGAGGCGAAACCCCCTGCTTTTAGTTTTAGGTTTGAGCTCTAGTTTATTGTTTTTAGCTTAGCAAGTGGTGCGTTTGCCCATTGTTACTCTATATTATATGTACTGGAGCTTAAACATTCTCTTCTAGTTTATAGTTAAAATTTTGGTCTTTTGACCATAATTAATGAATCCTCCACGGCTGATGAGCTCTGGATTCACTCTTTTTCTATTCCTACTTAATAGCTGTTTGCATTTTTCCTTTTTATCATCATTTGTTATTTATAATTTGTTTAATATTTGTAATTCTGTTTGCTTAATTTTATATATATATATATATATATATATATATATATATATATATATATATATATATATATATATATATATATATATATATATATATATATATATACATACAAAGACATAATATATGCCACTATAAAATTTTGAATGCAAAATTCCGATTCTAATTGCGTATGAGAAATGAGACACCTCAGACTTCACCAGTTAAGAGTTGAACACTTTAAGTTCAATTTCTACGTTGCATTTTCTTACTGTATTCTTAAGCTCTTAAGCAAAAATTTTTAACTTGATATCTTGTCTCTTAACAGTGACCAATTCCTTTTTCATATTAAGTTTGGTTAGTTTCTAAGTCATAAATTATAGAATGTAATTATTTTAACAGTTTTTCCTTCCCAGCTAAAATTTTCGACGATTTATTTAAACAGCATCCGTATCATTAATAGTAGGCAACAAAAATATCCCTAGTGAGTAATTAATTTACTTACAACGATTCAAACTGTTTGCTCGCCTATTTATTTTATTTATGTTTTTTTTTTTTTTTAAATCATCCATAATTAAGCTTTTTTTCTTCTTCAAAATTTTACTTCGAAAAAAAAACTAATTTAGTAAACATAAACTGTTCACACAGATATCAATGAGGAATACGATAATGGCTTACCTTTTATTCATCATTCTCATGTTATCCTCACAAAATTAAATAATGCTTGATTGTAGTTCAAACTGTTTCACAATTACAAGTTACAAAAGTTTAAGATTCACGCATAATTTCATGTAAAACATTTCATTTACAACTATACACATTTACATGATATAACTATAGGACGATATTTACACTGCTAGCCAAACAAAATGCAGCACCAAGAATGACCAGAGATGTCACAGCGAAATTTATTTCACATAAAACTTGCTGTACAGATGAAACGCATGAAACTACAGCCTCTTGTGACATGTGAATGACAACAAAGTCAGTCGTTATTGTAGCCGCTATTGACGGTTATAAACCGCTGCCACAAGCATCGGCATAGAATCAATGATGTTTTTGATATATCCTTAAGGCAGTCTATGCGGCTTCCCCATATTGCCGAAGTTGATTTGGCGCAGAGATGGGCAGATTCGTATTCGTAAATCCGAATCCGAATTTGATTCACAGTACTTTAACGTGTCAATCCGAATTCGAATAGATTCGTATTTGCAAGTGTGAATCCGAATATGAAATTCGGATTCATACCTATGAATCCGAATCCGAATCTATTCAGATTCAGACCTATGAATCCAAATCATTTCTGTTTGACATCTGTGAATACTAATCCATTTGGATTCACACTTGGATTCACTGAAAAATTCAATTCAAAAGCTCAATATAAATAAAGAAATGTCTGTCTGTACCTCGCTACAGGTCGATTTTTGGGTGCTAGTGAATTTCCGAAGAAAAATGATGATATTGTTATGGGTCCAAAAATTTTAAAAGTGAAATTCTACCAAAGTAATGTAAATTGAAACTTTGATTTGTTTACATAATTTTACCACGTATATGTAAAAGCTAAAAACGAACAGTAACACAATCATAGGATTAAAAAAAATTTAATGACCGTTCTAAAAAAATAGTGAAAAGACCCGCGGATAGTTCGAATTGCGGATAAAACGACCGCCGATAGTCGGGAGTTTACTGTATTTGTCATAAAATTGCTAATTAAATGGAATTCATTATAAAGCAGCCTAATTATTGATAACTCTTAATTATTGTTTGTTATTGTAAAATACCAATACACTCCTATTTGTGATTCTGAGTGTTTTTTAAAAAAATAAATGACCTCAGAATTTATGCATGAGTTACACGATTCATTTATTTTCTTATTAGGAAAAGAATAAGTACAGTGAAACCTGTGTAAGTTGACCACTCGCGGTGCAATACTTTGGCGGTCAACTTAGACAGGTGATCAACTTATAAAGAGCGGTAATGATTGTTTTTATTTTCTGTCATTTCTTGTGTCACCATGTATTCATTTTTTGATGAATTCACCCTTACACTTACTGTTCAACTCACTTCCATTGTTTAACATTATGAAACACTAATTAAAAATACTATTCAAATATTTTTGTCATTTTTTCCTTGTTTTCAACCATATTAGACACTAATTCTAGAAATTCCATATGCGCCCAGCTAATTTTCTCTGGTTTTCTTCCTTCTCAATTAATTTTCATATTTCATACTTTTTATTAATCTCAAGTTCAGTTAACTTTCTTTTTGAAGCCTTTTTATAAAACTTATAGCAAAAAGAGCAACAAGTTCGACTCTCCCAGTAAATAAAGGCAAAATTAAAATGTCCTATCTCTTAATCCCTTGCACCAGAAATATGTAACTTTACTCTTCAGCAGGTTCAGATCTGCGTACCCGCAGTGCGGGGTCCAAGTCCTTAAGGGGGCTAACGGCGATAGAAATTGAAAAAAACGAGCACTAAGACTTGTTAACTTTACAAATAGACACTGCTGGCTACTAGGGAGAAACCCCACATATTTTGTTGCCAGGGGGCCCAAAATTTATAGATCCGGGCCTGCTCTTTAGCATAATTCCAGTGTTGTCACAACATATTGCAACTGAAAGAAAAGACTTTGCACTTTTGTACTCACACCTATTTTCTTTGAACAGAGAGTAGGCTATCTTAAATAGAACAAGGAATGAAAAACAAGTTTGGATAACAGAATAAAGAATAGCATAAGATTTATGCTGCGGTTTTATTTAGTTAGTAAAATGCTAGTCTGTTAGTAAAAGCATTAAAAATTTTCTTGGAAAGCTATCAGAAAAAAAGATACATAAATAAATAATAAAATATAAAATAATTGCTGAAGAAAGTTTTGAAAAATAAACCAAGTGGTCAACGTACAAAGGATTTTCTTACAATACTCCAAACCAAATTTGGTGTATATTAGTGGTCAAGATAGAGAGGTGGTCAAATTACAGAGGTTTTCTTTCAATATATAAGATAGGACTAATTCTGTTCTTGACAAAAGCGGTCAACTTAGACAGGTGGTCAACTTACAAGGGCAGTCAACTTTACAGGTTTTACTGTAATATGTTTTACCAACAATTGTGTCAATAATTCACATAAATTTACACCGAAAATGTTTTAAATTTTTTAGTTAATTATAAATCAGACTTTGTTTTCACTGTGTGTTGACATTAGAATCACACAGAACTAGAACATTTAGACGCTCTTGACTAGTACTGCCGTGCTAAGCACAAAAGTCGTATCTGCAGCCGAGATCAAAATAAGAAACTGCTTTTCAAAGTTTTACGAACATTTGATTAAAGTTCCACTTTTCCAGGACTTTCTAAAAAATATTTCTCATCCACAAATAATCCCAAAGCATTGTACGTAGGTAAAATAAGTTGCGAACCACGTCGTGACAATAACTTAGTTTTGATAAAAAGTACAGATATAACTTTTGTGCTTATCACGACAGAGTACTGCTTCTTAAACTCGTCCTTACTCGTTAAATATTAAAATTGTTCTTTAAATTGCCGTCATAAATACTGAGAAAGTATAGCTAGCATGAAAAGCAGAAAATTTGAAATGGACGTAAAAATCGTAATTTTAGGCAATATTTTGTAATGTTATAGGGAACGGAGTGTGGGATGCCCTCCCGAAACTTTTTTAATATTGAAGTCACTATTAAACTGTCGTGATGTTCGGGAGTCAACAGCTTCATCCGGTATTTTTCTCAAAACTTAAGTTTTTAAAACGCATTTTTAGGTTACTTTTGAAGCCATGAGGTGAGAAGTGCTGAGTAATAATGCTCAGATTAGTATACGAAAGGAAAAAGGAATTTATTTTTAAGTTTGAAAAGGCATTATTTTTATCTATTTTTTAAGTTAAAAACTTGAAATGTGTGAAAAGATAACATTCAAGTCTCATGGAACCCCTGAGAGAGCTCCGTGGAACCCTAGTGTTCCACGGAACACAATTTAAGAAACGCTGTGTTACAGAATAAATTAATAGTTTTCTTGTGAGGCTATGTGAGTTGAACTTTGATGTATCAGTTTTATGGGTTATTTTTAATAAGTTTGAAAATTAAAAAAAAAAATATGCAATTTTTAAGTATAGACATAACTTTGGTTACCTACCCTAACTGAGCAGCATTAGTTTGAATTCGTTTCACAATTCATCTCGACTGTGTAGCTGTGTCTCTTTTGGGCAAATTCATTTGCACCCAACTAATTCAGTTGAACTCATTTATTCATAAATTTGAAATATTGCAAATATGTTCCACACTTGGGACACTGTTTAAAGTTAAGGCATTAAACCATAGTGTCTATAAAGAATATTGTGGGAAAAACTGTATAATTGTATTAATAAAAGCGTATGGATACAAAATTTTATAAATTCAGTGATATTTTGATGACAATAAATATGTCATACCATAACAAGACAGAACAGTTGTCATTGGTAAAAAAATTTAAACTATTCATGAACAAAAGACGTTTCGTCAAAACAATACATTTGTAACTTCTACAAATGAAAAAGAGTCTCTAAGTATAGATCAGGCTAATTCATTTGAAGTGAATTTAACGTTACTATGAAGGAATGAGAAGGAATGTGAAATAAGGAACATTAAAAGCTAAAAATAAGCTGTGCTAATAATTATTTGGGTTTATCAATTGCTTTTATGTTTCCAAGAGGGGAAAGCAGAAATATTAAATTCAAAAGAATTAAGAAGGCAGATTAGACCTTCAATGTTTTCAGAGGCAAGTGTACATTCTGATCATCGTTAAAAGTTTACAAGATCATATTATTTCTATCTAATGATATTTTTTTCTTTATTGGGTGGTAAAATAAACTTCTTTAAAATGACAGTCGTTGTCCCAAACTCTTATCTTTTGCTGAATACATGAAAGAAAGATCAAAATAAAAAGTGTTCCAAGTTAGGGAGGGAAGTCCCTAATTTGGGACAATGAACATTTTTTTGGTTTATTTTTAAAGGCACAAATCTACACACTCATATTTTGTCTTGAAGGGACGTCGTAAGGCACATCCTGAAAATAGAATACTTCGTTCGAATGGAAAACGTATGATTAATATGCTACTAAAGGTAAAACAGGTTCAAAACTCCTAAGTTTGGGCACTTGACTATACAAAAAATTAACTGAAATTTTTAGCGTTTATGACCATAAAATCATGATTTTTAACTTTTTATGGACTTCTAAAACCTGGGTCCAGTCGTATTCGACTTGGGGCTCCGAATAGTAGGAAGTTCATTTTCGGGTCAATTACTTAGTTTGACGCCAATAAATATACATTCAAAAACTCGCTAACACCCAAAACTCGAACTGTAGCGAAGTACAAACAAACATTTATTTATTTATATTGGCCTTTTAAATTAAATTTTTCAGTGAATCCAAGTGTGAATCCAAATGGATTCGTATTCATAGATGTGAATCAGAAATGATTTGGATTTATAAATCTGAATCCGAATAGATTCGGTTTCGGATTCATAGGTATGAATCCGAATTTCGTATTAGGATTTACACTTCCAAAAGTGAATCTATTTGAATTCACATTTGTGAATACGAATGTATTTGTATTCGGGTTGACACGTTAAGGTGCTGTGAATCAAATTCGGATTCGGATTTACGAATACGAATCTGCCCATCTCTGATTTGGCCTAGCTGTGGGTGATGTATCACGAAGTCGTAGTGCAAGCATGGGTGAAACGTTTTCGATTACTGATAGATCGGATTGGGAATACAAGAACACCAAGGACTAATTCGATTTGATGATTAAAGCACCCTTGAATATAGCGTACCATGTGTGGTCGTTTTACTGTTTTACTGTACTCTTGAATGCTATTATTTATTTTATTTATTTTTTCTTTTTTACACCATCGTGTGGTTTTCTGGTAAGATGAAGGATGACCCGAACGAAAGTTTTTGGAAGGAAAGAATTTTTTAGTATATAGCATGACAAAATATACAATCGTACATAATTCCTACATTTAATAAAACATATTAGTCATCAAAAAACAAATTGCAATAATTCCGTACTGTTTCCGAATTTGCGGAATTGTCAGAAAAATTTGCAGAATAAGGTAGCCAGAATATGGAAGGCACCGACGGTAGCTCAAATATGGCTTGACAATTCAAAATGATAAAGTGATTTCCTTACTAGGCTGGGCCGGCAAACAACAAGGACGTTCAGATTGCGCGTTGTCAGCCGTCTGCAGAACCAGCCTTGTCTAAAGACGCACTCTACAAGATTGCGCAAAAGAAAAGCAGCTACTTGCTGTTAGGATGCTTGCTTGAGAATGCCTTGATAATCATAAACTCGTGAATTTTAACGTTGAAAAAGGAGTTTCTCAAGACTCTAAAACGCTTGCTTGCAATGTTTTGCAACATTTGTTATTTTTTAATACGTTGCAATATTTTTAACCTAACAACTTTTGGATATTTTAATTTTTCTTATTAATTGCATGTTATGCAATCAATGAATTGCTTCATTCTCAGGCTGATAAATTATGATTCGAATGCATTTATAGTTAATGCAATAAAATAGTTTTAGCTGTATTATATTTTGAAGAAGGTTAAAATTACAAAACCTTTTCCCTCCACGTGACAAAAATTTTTACCTGTGGAAAGTATAGTAACTCTGTAACAGGCGGCTGGTGCTCCAAAATAGTAGGGTCAAAAGAAGTGTGGGGTAAGGGGGCGTCCCGCCGAAAGTTGATTTTCCCCCCTTTTTTCAAAAACTTGAGCTATATGTTATCAGATTTTCCCATTACTG
This sequence comes from Uloborus diversus, assembly GCF_026930045.1. Lineage (NCBI taxonomy): Eukaryota > Metazoa > Arthropoda > Arachnida > Araneae > Uloboridae > Uloborus > Uloborus diversus. Next base: position 152,837,944 of record NC_072733.1, read on the forward strand.
ACTAAGCGACTTCTAAATAATGAGCAATCTGGCTAGAAAATCGGAACGGATGACCACTTTATCGGATGACCAATTAAAAGTCCCATTATTCTTACGAAATAATACAAAAAAGGTCTATTTATTTGGAATTTTTAGTTTTTATTTTCGTTAAATAAATCCATCTAACTGCAAAAAATCATTCTTCAATCGATGGCTGATTTTTGACTTTGAAAAGTGAGGGGGCAAAACCCAGAGCCCAATTTCCCATTAGGCAGAGTAGGCAGCCGCCTAAGGTGGTAAAATTTTCATGGGCGGCAAATTTTTCTTTAAGCACACGTTTTTCAGAGCCAGTTTTTTTATGAATCAGGCAGGCTGGATAGTTGACTTTTTTTATTTTGCTGAAATTTTCAGGATATGTCCCTTATTTAAAACTACTAAACACTTTCTTTTTGCAAAAAAAAAATTTTTAACTTCGACATCCAAAAAAGTTTTTGGATGTCAAAGTTAAAATTTGTTCGTTTTCTCAAGAAAAACGTACCAATTTACATAGGCCAATACTTTTTACTTTAAGAGTGAACCATGGCACAGGCAATTATTTTGTGTTCTTACTACACACCTGTTTGTGAAAATTGCAACACCATTAAGGAAGCATCATAGTGGAATGAAATTTAATACACAGTTGAGTGGTAATATTACAAATAAATGATTAGATTTTCAAACCAAACAAACAATAAAAAGAGATAGAAATTAGTTTTTTGTGTGGCCACCACGCGCCGCAATAAGAGCAGCTACACGACTCGACATGGAATGAAACAAAGTTTGAATACCTGCCTGCGTTAGAGTATTCTATATTGTTTGTAAGCGCAACCAAAGTTCGTCTGCCGAAGCAACAGGACGAGGATCACGAGAGAGACGCCGCCCAACGAAATCCCACACATGTTCAATCGGTGACAAATCTGGGGAATATGCAGGCCAAGGAAGAAGCTGTACCTGCTGCGAATCAAGGTAGGATTTGAAAGTCCTGGCGAAATGTGGACGGGCATTATCCAGCTGGAATACAGCCCTGGCAATCCTTACAGGAAAGGAATAACTTGGGGCTGTAAAACTTCGCTTGTGTATCAGATACTGTTCAAATTGCCCACAATTCGTAGCAATTGTGATCGTTCATGATATGCAAAGGCACCCCTGACCATAACTCCGGTGTTCGTCCACTGTGGCGTTCGATAATACACTCCGGAATGTGCCGTTCACCGACATAACGCCTGACACGAATTCGGCCATCATGGTGCCACAAATTGAAGTGGGATTCGTCAGAAAAGACGACCTACTGCCAATCAGCACGCCAGCTCTTATGCACATTTGCCCATTGTAGCCGCAGGCGGCGATGGTTTTGCGTGAGAGGAATCCTGTACACACAGTCGAGTCCCGACTTACGCGAGGGATGCGTTCCTAGACTCCTCGCGTAAGTCGAAAATTCACGTTGTAGAAAAATGTACGTATACAATTTTTTCAGAAACATACCAAATTATTTTAGACACTGTTAAATACCCCTTAAACTGCTTTAAAGCATTCCTCAAGTATACATTAGTTTCTTACATAAAGAACTGAACTTTTACTGTTTTTAAAAATATATAAAAAAGTCGTTTTATTCACCGTAAAATACTTTAAGGTGCACAAAATGAATGATCAATTTGAGGGAAAGACAAAAAAAAAAAAAAAAACACAGCACAGTATTTAGCAATAATAAAATGCTGCACTATAATAGTACTGTACAGTAGATACAGTAATAATATGCATGAGTCGAAAAATAAAAATGATGATGATTTATGCTCCATGAGCAGATTGTTATTATTTTTCAATACATTTTCAAGTACGATTGCTTCGCCTTTTTTTTAATAACGTTTCCATTTATGGCAACAGCCTCTCTTCCTGACCTCTTTAATCCACAGTACAAAAGCAGTTTCCTTTTTCATAATACTTATTTACTTTGGTTATACACTACTCTGCAAGCTTAAATATTGGAACCAAGTTCTAAACTTTTAACGTTTTTTTTTTTTTTTAAACGGATGTAATAACATTTACAAAATCAAAATTCAGTAGCCAATAACGAAGTCGATACTTCCTTTCAAATAAACTCAAGCTGTCGTCGAGGAATTCGCATTAGCTCTAAAATTCGTTACTCGTGAAAAATTCGCGTTATAGCCCTTTCGCGTAAGTCGAATCGCGTTGTAGCGGGAGTCAACTGTAAAGGAATCCTTCCGCGCACCCCACGCTACAGCAGACGTCTCCGAATTGATGAAGCACACAATGAAACACTTTTAGCTGTTGACCACTGTGCTGCCAATTGTCTAGAAGAAGCTGTGCGGTCCGTCAGCGCCATACGCACCAGGTGTCTGTCATCGCGAGCTGACGTCACATTTCGGGGTCCACTCCCGGATTTCCGAGCTGTCCCACCCTCGTCCGTCCACTGCTTCCAAACACGCACGATTGTGCTGCTGTTATGCTGCACACGAGCGACTACTGCACGATAAGACAATCCAGCTTCCCAAAGGCCGACGATTCTGCCCCGTTCAAACTCCGAAATTTGCTCAAATTTCTCTTTCTTTCGTCGAAGAGGCGTAGTAAAGATTCAGTTAACTTTTACTTTAAAATATAACCACCGATATTCATACACGTTTCGCTACAGCCGTCTATTTATATTCGGTTCGATCCTCCGTTCAGGGGGTGCTGCTCAGCATACGCATGCGCTACCGGTCTGCAATTCTAATCATTTGCATATCATGCCCTGTTGCTGTTGTTGTTGCATGCCCCCATGGTCAGCAGTGCTAGACCAGGTCCATGAGTTTGTTTACCCTCAAGAAATCCAGCACCGTCACTGGGTCTGTCTGGGACAGTCAAATCCCTCCTGGAGAGCCCCAGGCACGACAGTATATGGTCAGGCCAAGCCTGTTCAACGGAACACTTGGAACAAGTCTGAAAGGTCTTCGACCCCTCCGAAAATTTTAAAGTTTTAAGATGTCCACTACGAAAACGGGCAAGAGTTGTTTGTTCCTGTCTGTCAAACCCAACGGTCAGGGAGCCACCAGGTCGTGAACATATGTACCAATGGTGTTCTGGATGGACAATCCAAGTGACGTTATCCCTGTGTTTAATCATTGAGTGGATCTCCTGAAAGGTGCGTGATGCCGTTGGCTCTGAGACCTCAGCAGCACCAGCTTTCGTCAAGGTATCCGAGATCTCATTACCCTCTATTTCCACATGGGAAGGGATCCACTGCATGTGAATTTGATGAGAGACGGAAAGTTGTTTTAGTTTGTTGAGTATTGAAACTCCTACACTATCTCTCACACTTTGCCATCTGGTCAGGTGCTGTATTGCACTTCTGCTATCAGATAGAATCCAAATTTCGGTTCCGTGGGGGAGAAGCTCTAGAGAGTCTAGGGCTTCATCAATAGTTATAACCCATACAATCGCGGTCTTCCTGGAATTGTCAAAAGCTTTTGACAGAGTCTGGAATAATTTACTAATTATAAAACTATCTAAAAAATTTGGAATTGGTGGTAAAGTCTTTCCCTCGATATACGATTTTTTGAGAAATAGATTTATCAAAGTGAAGTATAACAATTCCCTCTCCAGGAGTTTAAGGATCTCTCAAGGGGTACCTCAAGGGTCAGTGTTGAGCCCAACTTTGTTCTCACTTTACTTATCAGGCATTGAAAGCATTATTAAGGAAAAATGTGAAGTTGGCGCTTTCGCGGACGACATTGTCTTCTGGAAGTCCGATTCTGACTTGAAGAGCTTGGATAGTGTCACTGTAGTGCCTAGAAAGAGTAGTGGGCCGATCGACGGGGAAGAAGTGAGGTCAGATCTGAGGAAAATCCAGATGGCGCTGCGCTCAAGGCGTACGTTATGCTCCTCAATCAGACTCGTTTTAAATCAGCGATTGCATGCTAATTTCGCAGTTTAAAAGCCCCGTTTTTCGAATTGAACTTATTTCAGCGCAAAAGACAAATTCGGTAATAAGTGCTATTTGTTACATGGGTGTTCATTTATTTTTTGAAGCATATAAAATTACATTATGCTAATTTATCTTCAATGAAAATAAAATAGTTGACTATAAGGGACCATTCATTAAATACGTAAGGATCCCGAGGGGGAGGGGGGTTGGAAAAGCCACTAAGTACCCTTACTTGGGGGGGGGGGTCAAACTCATTCTTACGTAATATTTTCCAAGTCGGTATTTCACATTAGAAATTGCGTGGTCAAGTGATTTGGCAGAGCTTATGTTCCATTTCCGTCTGGAAGGTAAGAAACGTTTTAGGATAAGATGTTTTTTTATTTGTTTTTACAAAGAATTTATAGTGTAAAATATAATAAAAGAGTCGCATTGTGTATGGCATGTTTTATTTGTAATTAATATTACATCAAAAAAAAAAAATGTCGAAAAAACATTCAGTTTAGATTCTAACTTTTCAGTAATTATTTCTTTACGCAAAAGGTTTAATTTAATAATGCGAATTTAATAACGATTCCAGTGATGTAACGATTCCAAGATTTGTTATTTTATCATTTTGGAAAACGAAATGGAATCTTACGTAAGAATAGAGGAGGGGGGGGGGTGAATACAGACGAGGAAATCGTCTGTGATAAATTGGTACCTTCAATCCATCGCCAAGTGTTTAAATTTGGAACTTTTCTTAAAATTTCGGGAGATTTAAATACCTTTTATCTCGATAACGAGGGACGATAACAATAATAATTATCAATTTTGTACAGGATTTTAAAAGGCTGAAATTCAAGAAAAAAAAACTTTTTTTTTAAATATAACGTACGTGCTCGTTGATTCCGTTTGTTCGAAAGTTTTATGGTCGGTCGCTAACATTTACCAGGCGTAGCGTTGCTGGAGATTTCCAACCTATTCTCCAGACCTATAAACTGTAGAGGTGGTGCTACCATATACCGTGCCCAAGTCGGGCTCTTTCTCACTTAGGGGCCTCATTGACTCAGGAGTCGCTCCTTTCTGCTTTAAACTCATGCTGGCTACATGAACGGGGCTTGAGTCTCCCAAGTGGCATTAAAAACAACAACAAACTGCGCCCTATGCTATCTCGATTGATAATACATTTGCCTTAAAATATAAGTATCAAATTTTCAGAGTCAATTGTGTAAAATTTTGGTTTGAAAACATCCTTGTCTTTGTGTCTACTTCAATAATGATCTTTTTATCGTCAATATTATTTTCCACATAATTTTCATTATATACAAAAACTACAATATTTGCAGATTTTTTAAATTTCATGCAAACCCAATATTAGTTACGCAACCTAATATGAACAATTTCATTTATAACAGATTTATACGTGGTTATTTCAGTTTCATTCGCGGAAAGATCAAGTTTTATATTTTTCAAACAGGGAACATTTTTTTTAACTGCATAATTCCTGATAGACCTTTTCTTTGGTAATTTTTTAGTAAAGTATGTTGGCAGATTTGGAAAAATTGTCGGAATTGCCTCATCTTTCAAAAAGGATTTTCCCCGAGGAATCAAAACTTCCTCACCATTTATAATATGCTTAAAATGCGTTTCAATAAAATGTTTTTTCGAAATACACAGCACAAATTGAGCAATATTTATCAAAAACTTTATCTAACCTGGGAATTAACGAATTCCACTTTAGTTTTTCTTCATCTGCTGGAGCTTTAAAAAGCGTAACTTTTTCCTTGAATGTTTTGTATTCAGTTTTGCACCCTGGCACGAAACAAGATGAAGCTTTATTTCTTCTAATGTTACTTTGATGCCTCCATTAAAAGCCTTAAACGCTGTTTCATGAAATATTCACGCAATAAAGGTAAAAAAGAGAAACGCGGAACTAAATTGTAACAAAATCCCGCGTCTACTAATTAGTCCCAGTCAATAGGTAGAAAAAAAACGGGCTTGCCTTACAAAAAATGGGGTCAAAGATTTTATTTTTTAAATTTGTGTATACTAGTGCCAATGTGAAAAAACCAAGTTATCCAACACGAAAGACCTCGGGAGAAGTTTTGGGGGCCGAAAACCCCCCAAAAATTGTGACTTTTTGTGGTATTTTCAAAAAATCTCAAAAATGGTTAAAATTACAAAAAAACTTCCAATGCAAATGTTAAAGAGGATTAAATTTCCTTCAACCTTTGTCATTACAACATTTTTGTAGCATGAAAAGCAAGCGAGTTACAGCTTTTTGAAAGTCACACTTTTTCTGAACCCCCTCAGCGAAGTGCGTGAAAGCGCATCGGATAACGGAGGAAAAAAGGAGAAACGCCGGCAGGCTGATCTTGGAAATCATTAATCTTTCACAGCTGAGGGTAAATGCCTCCGCTCCCTTTAACTTAAACAAAACACCCCCATTCCATCCCCCCCCCCTTTTTTTTCTCCAAATGAGATGAATCGTCTGAATAGCTACTCATGTTGGTCACTTCAGCGCTTGAGCCAGAGTATGTTTTATCAATTTGTGTGTTCTGTATTACAATTTTTTTTCCTTAGAAATGAATACGCCTGACCAAAGTGTATTATTATTATTATTATTATTATTATTATTATTTGCGAAATCAGTTTGCGTGAATGCGAAATAAAGATTGTGAAGGAGAAGGGAATAGAAAATCTTCAAAGATGCAGCGCAAAATGGCAAAATGAAGAACATCAGCGTAAGTTCTTAAAAGAAGTGACAATTCACACTGCCTGTCACAAATGCTATATCAATGAGCAATCAATCTCTCAGTGGCGGCGCTAGGCGTCGGCGACGTCGGCGACTACCGACGGCCTCGCGCAAATAGGGCCTCGCAAAATTCTCAGCAGTAAATTCTCAAAAGTTTTAAGAAATTTCAGTGTTTTCAATTGAAGCTCTTATTAAATGCAACAGACACAAAAGTAATCAAAATAGTGCGTGCACCGGATACTGCACAGAGCCAGCTTTAGCAAATGCGGGGCCCAATTCTGTAGGAACCTGAATTTAAAATATTCACTAGCTACAGTTTATTAATCAGCTAACTCTATTCCCCCCCCCCCACCCCGTTCTATTTCTTTTCTTTTTCTCTTGCTGAAAAATTAGAAAAATGCTGCTCCTCCGAACACACATCCCTCCATACACGCGCGCACCGATAACATTATGGAGCATCTGAAATTTCGTTTCGAGATCTTAAATTTCGCGATATTTCCAGCTTAAAGCTAAAGCCCCCAAATACTAAACAAAATCGAAAATCGCTTAAAATTGTGTTTTTGTAGCTTGAATTTCAAAAATTACCGAACCTAATATCACAAAATATGGCCTTAGAATCGCATTTTTAAGGCTTGAATATCAGAAAATATTCATGCAAGGGTCCCCATATCGCCTTTCTTTTATGTCATTAGCAATTAGGTTTTTTAAACTACATCAACAAAAAGTTTAGGTGGACTGGCTCCTGAATATAAATATTGCTAAAGTTTTTAGAAGCATAATTTTCAAAATTTTTCGAGGGAAGAGCTCCCTCCCTTTCCGTAAAATCATCAAAGTTTGTCTAAAATTCTGTTTTTGAAACTTCGATTTCGAGAATTTGCAGGGGATTGATTTTGATCTATTTTTTTTTAAAACAAAAGAATCGATCTGGGACACTCTCTGACCCTTTAAGTCAATAAAAACGGCCTATAATTGCGTTTTTAAGGCTTCAATTTCTAGAAATTTCCACCGAGACCTCTGTCAATTTTTTCCCCTAACATCAGCAAAGAAAGCCTAAAATGGCGTTTTTAAACTAAAAATGTTAAAATTTTTCCGGGGGAGGACCCCGGACCCACCTTTTCTATCAGGTCATTTTTCCTCTTTCAATGTGCCGCTCCCTCCCCCCACCACCAAAAAAAAACTTTTTGATTGCGCTACTAGTCACGAAACGTTTTTGTCCTAGCAATTAAGTGAATTGGAAACTATAAGTGCCCATAGTTAGTACAAAAATTAATTCCGTGAATTCAATGATTTGTCTGAAAATATTTTATGATTAAAAGGGCCTCGCAAAACTGCATCGCCGACGTCTACTTTTGCTCCCGCGCCGCCACTGCAATCTCTTCCCTTGAAGTAATGGTTGAACCTAACATGTTAACTAAATTCCTCAAGAAAGATTTCTGGCAAATTATAACAACAAGAATAGTCTTATTCAACTTCTTGAGACATATTTCGAAGAGTGGCATTGAAGTCAGGCAGACTCAAGATGATGCCGACTAACCTACTGCTCTTTCAATGGCAAAAGAAATTGAAAAGTCTGTTATAGTGGGCGAGAGGATATAGATCTGTTGATGGCTGATGACAGCTTTAGGACAGCCTTTCAGCAACTTGTTCTTTTTAAAACCTGGAAGAGGGAATACTTGTGATTTGTTTTTTTCCCCACTAAATCTTTTAAGTTTGACCCCAGCAGTATTCTTTTCATCCATGCGTTTAGTGGGTGTGATACGACTTCGGCTATCTTTGGTCAAGTCGAAATTAAGTTGTACAAAATAGTCAAAAAAGAAAAAAACTCCTGAAATTAAGGAAGCTATTGCAATAATTAGACTAGAATGTACGAATTACATCCCTCAAATGAATGTATATATTGTGTAATCCAGTTATAAACAGCAATTTATCATCTATTATTGAAGTCTGATGAAGACTACCTCTGTCAGATCAAAAAAGTTAGTTCGTGAGCAGTGGGGAAGGTTTTTTTTTTATTATTGCATCGTCGTATGTGCTTTAAATGAATGTGTATTTATGTATTTCAGTTTCATAATACATCGTTTGTTTTTGGAGTCTAGTGGGAACTAATCTGTCAGCCAGAAATGCTACTCTGTGTCCAGCGGGGGGGGGAGCAAGAAACTCATACTACTCTAACTGTCGATAAACTCTCTGAAACAAAAGTTTCTATTCAAGTTCTAATAATTATGACGCCTTGCTTTCGGTGTGAAAGCTTTTTTTTTCGGAGTGGAGGAAAACTGCCTATTTTCAAAGAGCTATAGCAAGCTTGTTATTTGTGTTACAAAAAAAGTTGTAAATACAAAAGTTGTAGGAAATTTTATGTTCTTTAAACTTTACATTTAAAACTTTTTTCTAAGTTGAACCATTTTGGAGATATTTTGGAAAAAATAAAAAAGTCATAAATTTTTGTGGTTTTTCGGCCCCCAAAAGTTCTCCCGGGATCTTTCGTGTTGGATAACTTGGTTTTTCCATGTCGGCACCAATACGTGCAAATTAAAAAAATAAAATCTTTGACCCCATTTTTTGCAAGGTAAAATGTATCTATTGACTGGACTAAATGTAAACACCACGAAATTGAACGTGCATCTCGACCGCACTGCCCTCTAGCGATTTTCATACAATTTGTCTTCAAGAATCGTGGAGAAAAAAGCGCCGGTCGGCACACTACTCTTTCTAGGCACTATAGTGTCACTAACCAAGTCTTAGAAGACATTCGGAATTTCTCTGATGATCACAAACTGTGTTTTAATCCAACTAAATCTGTGGTAGCCTTCTTTACTACTAACAGAAAGATCTATAATTACCATCGCAATATCTTACTGAATGGACAATTGCTGAATGTGGATAAACATCCAAAATGTTTGGGATTTGTGTTGGACCCTGAAATACTGGGAAACAGTCATATTGATCATCTTGTGCTTAAAGCTAGAAAGAGACTAAACATTTTGAGGTACATCTCTGGGCGTGATTGGGGGTCTGATGCTATCATGCCCTACTTTACATTTCCTGCAATTTTCATTTCACTCGCGTAAGTCCTTCGTGGTGTTTCAATTTTCACAAACAGAAGTGTATTTTACTCGGATGAGTTTCGGTTTCACGCGGATGCGGCAATGCAGACAGATAACATTTTCCCCTCTTTCAAAATCCAAACTCCTAAAGATTGCGGATTGCGCGTACTCAACTGCATTTTGGAGTGCTAATAATCGAGTTTGGGCCACTGGAGACATTTTATGCGATGAGTTCCAGAGCTCTTTCCCGAAGTAAAATTATTAAACTCACACAGTTTAGAAATCACTGGAAGATGAGCTTTTAGGAGTGACAAAGGAGGCCAAAACCAACGAGAATACCAACGTCGGTGACGCATAACCAGAAACGTTCACATTTAAAATTTTGAGCAATTCCTAGACAATAGAAATGATCTTTGTGATTTGTTAGTGAAGGAAGATTCTATCATGGAAACGACGCAAGTGGTCATGGATACGTTGATGCTCTGCAAGGAATTGCAGAGAAAAATTCTTAATGGCCGAAGACTATCATTGTCAAAAGACTGTCATTGCCAGCTCCTCTTTATAAACAGAACACAAAATTAATTTATGTTTTCTTTATGCATGTCATGCATAAAAATCGATATAAGTACACATTAAACTTTTTATACAATTAGTCATCACTAGAATGAAGTATTTTTTTTATCCATGGAACCAAACCCCTATTTTAATACTACTATTAGATTTCAATTTACGCGGCATTTCCGTGGAACATAACCCCCGCGTAAAACGAGGCTCTACTGTACTGGTTTCTGAAGTGGTAACGTTTATTTTCTTTTTTACATTATTAATATTTGAAAATTGATTTCTGTTAATATTAAGTCTCGGAGGCAAATGAAAATGAGTGACGAGCAGAAAATGATGAATGATTTTAAATAAAGGAAGCATGCTAAATTAAAAACCGAAGAATGAAAAAGAGTTTTCAAATTTTTTTTAAATGTGATACATTTTTTTTCAAATAGGCAGTTTTCAAATGATGTTGTCTTATGAAAACATACTAACATGCTTAGCATTCGAGACGAATCTCGGTTACTGTTTATCTCCCCATTTTCTATAATTATATTTTCCCTTGTAGGTCTAACTCATGTCTGCATCATTTTGCAGTAATTCATCTGCAATGCCATTATAAGGAAATGTTTTAAAACTTCAAAGAATGAAAGAGAACATGTTTTATGAAACTATAGGGCCATGAGAAAAGATTATAAACTATTCTCTATTAATTGATAAAATTGTAAATAAATGCACATATTGTAAGTATTATTTAAATTAGTCTTATGTGAATCGTATAATAAATTACCTGCCCAAGAGCAGTACTTGAGCCAAGAACCCCCGATGTACAAAACTACATAGTATAAACAGAGGCACATTAAACTAAAATTTTTGCGAGGAGGAAAATTCTAATTTTACCGAATGATAAAACGCGAGATTACACGCATATCATCAAAGACGTAGCCAAGGGGAGGGTCCATGGGGTCCGGACCCCCCCCCCCCCCTCCTTCCCGAAAGACCCCTGTCCTTTTTTCTCAGTTGTTGCGTCTTGCATCAATAAAATTTTTCCGAAAGATAATGCTTTTATAAAACGCAGCATTTTCCCCTTAAATATTCCCATTAATCGGCAATTTTCTCAGCGCTTGAGTCAATTCAGAACACGAGAACCTCGTGCAACAACTACAGGTTCCCAATTTTCGTCTGCTTTTTGTTTTGTCTGAAACGGGGAAATGTCCCTTTCTTCTTTCAAACCAGCTGGGTCGTGTGACCTTGAAATTCAGCCGATCGCCTTTGGTCCATCAAATTGCCATCGGCAAAGTAAAAACAAGCATTTATTGCCACTTTCGTCGTATCCCACAGTCTCATTGGCGTGGTTTTCTTTATTTCTTTCTCCTTTCTTTTTGGATTTTGGTGGATTTCGTAGACGCATGTTGTACGAAAGACAGCCAGAGTGAGGTGTGTTCCTGGTGAATCAGTAATTGAATTCCGATTTTTTTCTGTTTTAACACGCAGTTTTTATTTACGTCATACTTATAGGAAACATATCTTGAACAAAAAATTGTATGCAAAAGAAAATTAAGTTTACCCAAACTAGGTAAGTTAGTGCTTCCTTTTAAAGTTTTCTCAATAATACGAGCAATTTTACGTGTTAATGTGTTTTTCCATTCAAAAACTAATTTCAGATTCTAAGTCAGCGGCGAAAAAAGAAATGGATGAGAAAAAATAATTATTGATTTTTTTTTTTTCATTTTAACTCTTTATATTTTTGGCATGGTTCATTTCAGATTCATTTTATATTTTGATAAAAGTTTTATTTGAACTTTTAGATTATTTTTAACATCTCTCTCCTTTCTGAGTAACAAATTACGTAGATTTTTTACTGATATCCCCCCCCCCCCATATATTTAAGCATTATCATGGAACATATTAAATGTCCAAAAATAATTCGTGTTTGAATGTAAAATGAATAAAATAAATGAATAAATAGAACTTGAAATTGATGTAACAAGCTTTTCGCGGTATCAAAATTTTATAGAAAAACGAAATTGAAAATTACTTGAATATTTTACTGTGATCAGTTTATGAAATTACAAGCTAGGCCATATTAACGCATGTAATAAGTAATTTATTAGAAATTATTACTTTTAAATCTTACTGAATTGTGATTCTATGATCCCAAAAGAAAACAGTAGGTCAGTTTTTAATTGACGAAAAAATCTCTTATTCGATGTTGTTTCATTAAACATATTTGTATTTGCATCATTGGAATACATTTTCTGATTGTTATTCACTGGCTTTGTACTAGGGAGTTATTTAATTAGCATCTATGCATCCATCTTTAGTAAATTGTGAAGGTAGCATTAAACGTAACAAAAAACAGACATCTGCATTTAACTATAAATTACTAGGTGAAAATTACCGCTATTTACTGCGTTACAAGCAAAGAAGCAAAAAAGGTGAATACGAGACAAATTTTTTTGAATTTTTCGTTTCTATGTTGCCTTTTTTTTTTTTTTAACTCTTATTTTCTTCAAACTAAAGATATTTACTATTTCTTGCAATGGAGTGTTTTGCTAACATCGTATTAAAGAAAAAAAAAATCATTACCTGCGTAGTAAAATATGATACGTATTGTTGTTAAAATTAACAACATGTTGTTAAAATAAAATTACACAGATGCTTAATTTAATTCATTAGGTATACATTCCATTAATCGGCATGCAAAAGATCCCTTAGGTCGTTTGATTGTGAATGCTCTTGACAAAATTAAATTCCTTTTGCAGTTTCGCATCGAAGAGAGCTCAGGTGTCTCCATCTGGTGGAAACTGGGCATCAAATTTTCCTGTGACAGTCACATCCGCGTCTTAATGGTGGCATATGCCATATCGTTGGTTCGCACTTGTTCCGCAAAGGCTAAAGCCTCTAACACAGCCCCATTAGAAAGAAAAAAATAATGATAAAAAACGGCAATACGCCTTTTTCGGTATTTAAAATTTTTTCGAACAGCTTTCACCCTTTGAGGAATAGTGACTTCACTTGAGAACACCATTTATTTCTCGCTTCTCTTTTTTTTTCGGCTAACTGAAATCACTGTGTCAATTGGCTGAAGAAAGAAAAAAAAAAAAAAAAAAATATATATATATATATATATATATATATATATATATAAATGGTTGCATCAAAGGAAGCCTCCGTCCCTCAAAGAGTTAATAGTTTGTTCAAGCTTTTAATTGATGATTAGGAATGATAATTAGAAAACGGATAAGATTGGAAATATCATTCTATTTCGTATTATCAAGAGAATATTATAAATGTAAATAAATAAAAACTAATTCAAGCTTTTTAAATGAAACCTTGTTAATATTTTTGTTGAGAGAGTTGTGGGGTTTTGCCTGAAATGTTGTTCAAATCGGACAGAGTTACGTTATGTAACATTCATATAGTTATACATTCGACTCCATAGATATAGATTTATTTATCCTCATATAAATAATTCCGATAATAGAGTAACCCGGAGGTTTCAACAATGAATTCGCGCTACGGCATGTTATGTAATTTGATAATTCGGAACTCCAGCGCTCGAATACGCTACCTTGCGGTGATTTACAAAACTGCAAATGAAACTAAAACATTGCCACGTTGCGTTCTACGTGTGTCTGTTGACGTAAACACAGGCAGTTTGTTCTGAGTATTTATTAACGCAATCGATGTGTCTTAGTTTGCTTTCAGCTACAGAAATTAATTCGTCCCTTAGTAGTATTCTCGAGCTTCTCAAAATAATGTTAGTTTTCATTATTTCCTTAATAATTGGTGAAAGCGAAAATTCTGGATTAACAAACTTGGATAACGTTATACAAGGTAAAAAAAATTATTGTTTTTATGAATTTGTAAGAATATGGGATTTTTTTTAATCTTAAATTAATTAAACTTACCATATTTTACAGCAGCATTTAGTTGGAATGGACAGTATGCAAAATATTTTCTTGAATATATTATCGTAGAACAAAATGAATAACCGAGAAAGAATTTACTTTATTCCTTTTATTCTCAGCTGAAAGGTTTCGCCAAATTTGTTTAGGGTTATAGTTTTAGTATAGTGCGAGCAAAGTAGCCTTGGCGAGATTTCGCGTTTTTAGTTAAACCATTTTTAATTTTTATCATGAGTGGAATAAAATGGTAGTAAGATTACAGAATTCGATAAGTGAAAAGAAATAATGGTTAATCAACTGAAAAGAAAACTACCACCATATATCCGTGAGAATTTTGTTGATGATTTGCATAACATGACACAATTAAATCGTAACTCAGAAATTAGAAAAATCGAAACAGAAAGTTTTTAAATTAACCGATTCGGGAATTCGAGAGAAATAACTCAGCTACAAATGGAAAACAATAAGCGCTAGCCAAGCAAGGCAAAAAAGTATCATCTTCTTTCGATAACAATTTGTAATGTCATACTGAATTTTCTAGCATTAATTGTTATTCTTGTCAGACCACAATTATTATTTAGTTTTATCAAGAATTGATAAATATCGAATTCAACATCGTGGAAATAGCTGCTTAGAACTACGAACTACGTAGTTTGCATTAATCTTTGACGTTTAGTAATGCTTCTTGAATTCTCATTTCTTTCTACGTGGGCCAGAATATCCACAAGACTTTGAAAATTAATTTAAAAAGAATAAAGCGAAAAAATCATACGTACGAACAGTGGCGTAGCTAGACCCGACTTTCGGGGGGGGTTACTTCTTTTACATATATATATATATATATATAGATAGATATATAGATAGATAGATATATAGATAGATAGATATATAGATATATAGATAGATATATAGATATATAGATAGATATATAGATAGATATATAGATAGATATATAGATAGATATATAGATAGATATATAGATATATAGATAGATAGATAGATAGATATATAGATAGATAGATAGATAGATAGATATATAGATATATAGATAGATAGATATATAGATATATAGATAGATATATAGATATATAGATATATAGATATATAGATAGATATATAGATATATAGATATATAGATAGATATATAGATAGATATATAGATAGATAGATAGATAGATAGATAGATAGATAGATAGATAGATAGATAGATAGATAGATAGATAGATAGATATAATCGCTTGGAATTTTTTCCTTTTCTTCTTTTTTTTCTTTCTCTTCTCTCTTCTTTTTCTCTTTTTTTTTGAGACTAACGTTTCGGGGGGGGTTTTGTCCCCAAAACCCCCCCCTTAGCTACGCCCCTGCGTACGAACAAAAATCACCACACTTTTAGCATTTTCTTCGTTACCATGTGCGTTTGTTTTAGTTTTTAAGTCCGCCATTACACACTGACTTCAGTGCCCCTATACTTCGTTGGAGTTGCAAATATGTTTTGGTAATGTTTAACATGCAGGGAAAGGCTTTATTGTGACTAGGCTGAACTCGATCCGGTAACTTAACAGTTTTACTGGTAAGACTGTGTCATCTCAGAGGAATGAAGAAACGAAAATAATGAACGCTATCTACTTGAGTTTAGGATTAATCCACTGGTGTTAGAGTTAAATTTTCAATTATCAAAATATCACCGAACAGGCAATTGCTTCGTTCAAATGAAGAAGAGTTGGAGCAATTTGACGGGTGGCTTTTTAGTTTTCAAATAAAATGGCATAAGTACAAATGAAATATATTACAAAGCTTTAATATTTTATTAAATTATCGCATGCATTTTCCAAGTAATTTCTAGTGCAGTTTTCGTTTTCCGTTTTTCTTTTATTGTGTCCTTTTTATTAATAGAAAATATATCACTTATTTTCAGGAGGACAGAGGTTCACCCATATTTGGAAACTTTTTATGTGATAACTTTCAGTTTAATGTTAATTTACAAACTGACAATAATTAATTTACCACTTAACATAAAATTTTTGTTAACTAATTTTAACTAATGACTCTATTAATTTCAATTATTTAATTAATTTTAGTTAATTATCATATTTTAATAATCAGTTTTAATTGAATTTATCTTATCTTATGTAATTATCAGCTACTAATTCTGCTTTAGCATGCCTCCTCTTTTGAAGTTCGTGCAACCTTGGACTCCCCCCCTTAACGAAGTTCTAGCTACGTGCCTGATATCATACATACGTACGTAACATCTAATGAGGAGGAACGTTGATCATCATTAAAAGACAATTTTAAAAATGTAAAAATAAAAATAAAAAATCTCTATGCAGCAATATTATCTCGAAATTTGCCGAACCGTCAACAAAACTTGCGGAGTAAGGAATTTTTTGGGAGATCACTGTGACTTCCCATCGGGGAGCCCCTGGATGTCAAACGTCATCATTTCTTTATAAGCTTGACAGTTTAAATTTCAGGAACACTTTTTTGCGTGTTTTTGAGTCAAGGAAATTCTGCTTCTTTTAGAGGGGAGGGGGCGGCAGATTTAAAATCTGCCAAGGGGCGGCATGGAGCTAACTTCGGCTCTGGCAACGCCCCCTGACTTTTGGAAGTGAGGGGGCAATCGCCCCCCCCCCTCCCTTTCCTTTCTGTACCAGCTGCTAATGACTGCTAATGAACGCTGGCTACACACAAAAAAAAAAAACGTGACCCTTTCATAAAAATTCTGTATCGGCCCATGAATTTGGTCCAACAGTGGATATGATATAATAATATTCACATGAAGAATAATTGGATGCCTAATTCATACTGTTGTAATTTTCAGCTTTTAGACATAATGAGTTGGAGTTTTTAAAACCAGGAAGGGGATTATTTTCATTGTGGTTTAGATAGGTCTCTTTTAAAAGTTTCTTGCCATTTGCTAGTACGTTTCATCAATTACACTTGTCCGTGTGTGGAAAGCATTTTTTTTTTTTTTTTCGAAAGATGCTGGGGGCGGTAAGAGGGGTATATTTTTTATTAATAGAAAAAAATATTTTTGAATTTTTCACGATTTAGGCATGTTTACACACATATCTTATTATTTGTATTATTATTATTAGAATGCACTTTTTTAATTTGAGTGCAGTTTTACCTGAAACATTATAATTCGCTTTTTAATATTTTGCATATAATTTTATTTTTATTTCAAAAAAGAATGACAATAAAATAATATTACTTTCTTTTTCACTGATGATAGCTTCGACAGATGGCGCTTTCACAGTTTGGGATCTCATCTTCCTCATCATTTTCCAAACGACAATTTTTGGCACAGTGTTTGGAAAAATCCTGCGACATATGTTGTAAACTTGTGCTTAGAGCATGTTATTCAGACAAAATATTAATAATCGACAAAACAAACATCGCTTCAAGATCCTCTAATGAATGCGTGAATTTCATTTCAAAATTGAGAAACAAGCGTCATACTTTTTCGCACCTCTGAAAGATCTCCAAGTGGTGTTTTGCATTCGTTACCTTGGGGTCGTGAACTCTAACCTTTACGCTTCTGTAGGACAAAACTGAAACGTCGCACGTCTCTGCTATTTAAAAGGTAGATAGGGACTTATTTTAAAACTCTAGCATGGATGTTTCCATTAGTTCGCACAGTAGTGTTTTCTTCCTTACCTTCTTTTCTCTTACGTTCATTAAGGATCGTTTTTCAGTGTTTGTTTACGCATGATTTGACCGGCGTGTGAATGTAATGTGTTCATTTGTTTATGTAGTCTTTATTGCATGCTTTTAGTCGGATCTTTTCTTAGTGGATTGCCTAGTTAATAAAATCCTCTTTATTCTTTTCATATGGTGGTGTTGTCATTTTTCAAATTTCCACTGTCATTTCTTGTATTTAAACAGCTTTGTTATTGAACGACAAATTTTACTTTTACATTGCACATGGTAATGATAAGCTTTTTTTTTTCGATTCTTGATTCCTTCGTTTCAATTTGCATGATGCACTTTGAATTTCATCTTAGTCGTTTATTTAAATGAAAAGCATGATCAATTTTTAGGCTTTTAAAACATGAATATTGAACTTGAAATTTATAAATCTTATTTTAGTCCACGTTTTATCTGTAGTGCTTTAAAACATAGTTATATATGTACAATATATATATTTATATATGTTAAAGGCCCGCCATTTCAGCATTTGGGAGGGGATTGACCCCTCTTTTTCGGAAACAAAATGGAATTATGCGTTTTGCTTATATTTCGGTACTTTTTTCTTATAAAATGCATTGAATTCATGCCCTTTGCCCCCCCCCCTGGAAATCTTTGAAATGACGAGCCTGTATATATATATATATATATATATATATATATATATATATATATATATATATATATATATATATATATATATATATATATTTCAGGGGGAATTCATAAATTTTCCAGCACCAGAACGCCAATTGATGCTAAATAGTGATCAATTTAGTGGGAAAATCTCATTTTTCAGCAAAAGCAGTATCAGAACCAGGGGCGGATGCATAAATAATTTTTGGAGGGTACCCAAGAAGTTGAAAAGCTCTCTCCCCGCTCCCCCCATTTCAATTTTTCATAGCGAAGTTTTTCATGACTTTATTTTCAACTGTGTTTTTTTTTTTTTTTTTTGTCAGTATCCCTTAAGGCCACTTAATGTACGTTTAATTACATAAATACTATGCACTCTCCTACTTTGAATGTGGGAGTAAAGTACCTTCGACATTTTAAGCCAATTGAATATTAAACACTAAACGCTATATAATTTCACCGAGAAGCTGAAAAATGAGCGGTTTTAATTAGGAACATTTACATAATGATTATTTCACGAGGATACGGTTATTAAATAAACCTATAATTCATTTGAGTTTTTTTTTCATGAATTTATATTTAAACTATAAAATATTATGTAAATAATAAAATTATAGCTTTATAATATTTAGGTTTTGTTGAAGAATTCAGAAGCTACTTCTTTGCAAATTTCAAAGCAGTTGCTGATTTGTTTTTAAGAATTTAAACACTACATGCAGTTTAAATTAATATTATAGTTTGGTGTTGCGATTTACTTCATTTTGCATTTTTCATCAGCTGAAAAAATAAATATATTGTTTCGCAAAGAGTTTCTTGGATTGAAATGACTTTTCTAGGCACATTTTCACACATTTTTTTTTTTAATGTTAATTACTGATTCCATCAAAGAAGAATTAATAGACGAACGGTGGCATTACGTTCCTTTGAGTTCGGAACCAGTAAATTAAATTGCCTCTCTGGTTTCTGACTCTTTTTTGGCTTTGGTCTCTGACTCCAATATTACTTCTTTGGAAAACAAAAATGCTTTTATTCAAATAAGATTTGTCTTTTGTGCTCTTTTAAATAACTGTAAACATTTCTTTATGTTTTTCGAGCAGTCAATTAAAAAAATAATAATAAATAGTTAAATTAATTTTCCCTTTTGGGGGGTGCCTGGGCCCCCTGACCCCCCCCCCCCTAAAATCCGCTACTGATCAGAACGGCGTTCTGTATCCAATAATCACCGCATATATAACATCAAAAAATGCAGTCGAACGTATTTTCGCTTCATGAATTTTCAATAAAAGTTTAGCAGCTTGAAAAATGGATAAAAAAGCTATAGGAATTTTTAACTGTACATTTGAATGGTTTTTTTTATAAAGTTTAAGCTGAAGGTGTATGAAGATAGCACTATATGATTGTATGCTATATGATATGAAAGTGTAACTTAATTTAAAATTAAATGGTTATTTTCAAAACTAAATAGCCGGAAAATACTAAAAATAATTGAGACAGTTTTGATCGAAAAAAGTGTCAAGGCACGTTTAAGTATAACACAGTAAGAACGATCGTAAAGGTTCTCCGACGTTCAATGTAACTTGCCCCGTCGTCAACTTTGGACTTATTTTTAACGTGCAAAAAAAAAAAAAAAATCAATAACATTTCAGTTCATACAAATACAATTCTCAAAAAAGGATAAAATTCTGCTGTTTTTTATATATTTGTTGTTTCTTAACTAAGTATGATTTATTCACAATACGCTTCAAAACGTTTAACACAAAATTTACTCAACTTGGTAGAAAACAGATTATTCTTTCTGCATGCTAGACCGAAGTTCGACTGATGCTCAAAAACTTATGAGAATATTTGCTAGGGAGTAGCATCAATCTGTTATGACTGTTGGCTCTCCAGTTGCAATTCGTTTTGAAAAAAGGGCACTGCGTAAACGTGCCCCATGCGTAAATGTGCCCCGATCTACCCTATAATATAGGGAAAGAGGGAGAGAGGGTCCGACAAATCCCGGACGACTAAAAAAAATGTCTTGGTAACTAATTTCTTTTGAACCAGAAGAAAAAATCCAACGCAAATATAGTTTTTACTCCAGCATATTATCATTCTATCTATCTTCTAAAAAATTCTTAGTGAATTCATAATTTACAAGAAAAGTAATTTACAAAAAAATTTATTTTTCAGTCATCAATATCTTCTAATTTTTTCTCAACTACGTGTGATTAATGTTTACATGTTTATAAACTGACGTCAAAAATTAAATAAGTAAGTAGTTTGAAATTTGATGCAGAATTGAAGAATTTAGTTATTTAGTCTACTAAGTTCAGAAAGTTGTCGATTTACAAGAAAACATAATGGTATCTACATTTATACAGTTGTAACATATCTATACTTTTTAAAGCATTCTAATCTGAGAAGGGACTTTTTTTTTAATTTTAAAGTATTATTGGCATTATTTTAAATAATTTTTAGAAGAAATGTGTCTTTCGAACACTTCAAAGTGAGGACTTTCTTCCTACTTTAGTCTTTAATTTTATTTTTTATGGGAAACAACTTAAATTTTGACAAAGTTAAATACTGAAACGTTAGTGCTTAACAAGTAAAAAATGTCCAGAAGAAATTTTGTTTTGGATATATAACACAAAATAAAAATACAAGTGCTGAACACAAACTTTCCCACTTTTGTATAATCACCCAAAAAAAGTTCAATTCTATAATTTCATAGAAATGAACTCCATATGCGTATGCGCTGAGGCTTCGTATATAGGGGAAGCTGATATTGAACCCCCTGTATATAATATTTTCAATATTTTGGCATTATTCTAGCACATAGGTAAACTAGACTCGGGACCTGCGGTGACTCACCTGGTGATAACGTCAAAAAGCACGGAATCTATGAGCTTGGAGAGTAATCAATGGCATATCAGTAAATTAGCATCATTTTGGTTCCAAATTTGGTGAGAAATTGCTGAATGTCGCCAAGTTTGGTGACATTTGGTGACTTTTAAAACCTTATAGGTAATCACTGTCGTTTAACCATCATCAAGGTCACTTGACATCTGTGCTGACATCATCCACCCAACAGCCAATCAGAGGCGACCTTTAGGCGAACATAGATACATAGACACATACAAACGCTCGGATTTCAATAGCAAGATTTTAATTTTTTACTGTTCTTAAAAAGTGGTCAATTACTGGACTTAAATGATAATTACTAGCAAAATCTCCGTTTTCAACTAGTATTGATAAGAATTTGAAAAAAAAGTAAATAAATAGAAGAATGATAGTGATTAATTATTGTTAATTCTTATAGTTTTAGTGACACCTTTTTTCTCAATGATTTTTTCTGTGCAGTTAAGTAGAACTTGTAGAAACTTCCATTAAATGGTTAATTACTGGCGAATCACCATACATACTTTATATATATATATATATATATATATATATATATATATATAATTCGTGTGTGCATACATAAATTACTTTTAACATTCCAGATTATTATTAAAATGATAACAGTTTTATGTATTGGCTTTTTAATGATTAATTTAACGATTGGGCATATAAAAAACAGTGTTCATAACTTCTTTTAACATAATTGATCCTAATGCAGCAAGTTAACATGCAATTTTTTTTTACGATAGTGGATTCGAAAATATAATTTTCCTAAGCACTTAAGTATTAGTTATATAACGATAATCTATCTAAGCAGACAAGTAAATTGAAACTCAGGCGTGAGCTGAAAGACATTTTCCTGAAAACTTTTTCACATGATCACGATTCTTTTGTTCGAAAATATGGCCAATTATCTTTATAAATGGGTGATAAATAAAGAAAGATATATAATGATAAAAGACAAGAGAACTGTCGTTTTTTTAAAACGAGGTCACTTTCTTTTTTAGAGAGTCTCAACCGGACCTTTGTGTTCTGGCCCACGATTACTGTCTTTTTGAATATTAGCAATAATTTATTTTCTTCTAAAATGAAGAGCGTGAGAATTTTAAGCAACATTCTTCTCAATTCTTTAAATGCAAAGTCAAAGCGTGATATCATTGCGAGAAATCAAATGATTTAATTTCACAGACAAATATATTGTAGCAAAAAAAAAAAAAAGGAATTTATGAAATTATTTTTCTAAATTCAGTTAATTTTAACAAGTGTATCGAAATTAATATACGGAGAAGCTTCTTTATTAAATGATTAGTTTTCCTGAAACTGCGTCAACAATTCCATATGAAAAGCAAATCTAACAACTAGTACCTTGGTATAACCAAGTC